>NC_142499.1:12464867-12764867 GCF_965113065.1 Corylus avellana
GTTTGTTGATGATACTTTGATTTTCACTGGTGCCGGGAGAGGACACTGGAGGAGATTAAGGATATTCTTCAAAACTCTTTTATTTTTGGACCATTGCTTATATGATTTTCTTGTTCTTTTTGCTCCTTCTAGCTAGCTTGTGTACTTAGGGGCACCTTACACTTTTAATTTTTTTTTTTTTTTTTTTGATAAGTAATAATGCATTAAAGAGCGCAGAAAGGCGCAACCCAAGTACACAGGGAGTATACAAGAGAGCAGCTAAGTGGGGGAGAAAGAAGAAGAGAACATAAAGAGAAAATCAGGAAAATTAATCACTAAAGGAGCAAGCCAGCCTGCAGTCCATGTGAAAAGCGTGTACAAAAAGAAATGAACAAGGTCCTCAAGGTTCCTCGACAAATCCTCGAAGCATCTCGCATTCCTTTCCTTCCAAAGGCACCATAAAAGACACAGAGGAACCATCTTCCAAACCATGGCACTACGGGTTCTACCGCCCGACCACCAACTAGCAAACATCTCCTTAACACTTCTAGGCATAACCCAACACAAATTGAATCGGGAGAAAATAACATCCCACAACTTGCGCGCAACCCCACAATGAAGAAAGAGATGATCCACAGACTTCCCATCCGATTCACACATACAACAACGATTAATCACAACAATACCTCTTTTCCGAACATTATCCAGAGTGAATGATTTCCCAAGGGCGGCCGACCACACAAAAAACGCCACTCTCAAAGGAGCCTTAGTGCGCCAAATACTTTTCCAAGGGAAGTAGTTGGATTCTTTGGAGGCAAGCTTCCTATAAAAAGAGCGAACCTCAAACTTCCCTTTTCTCGAAGGGATCCACCACATCCGGTCCTCCCCAACCCCACGAATCGATAACGAATACAAGAACGAGAAGAAAGAGGCTAAAACCATCTCCTCCCAATCATGAATTCTGCGAGTAAAAGTAACATTCCAGTGAACCATCCCATTTATGCACTCCCGAATATCCGCAATGGAAGCATCCTTATTGCTAGCAATATTAAAAAAGCCTGGAAAAGCATCCTTGAGGGGCATCTCGCCACACTATAAATCCTTCCAAAATTTGACTTTCCCCCCCGAGCCAAGATCCAATCTGAAATGGAACTGAAACGACCTCCAACCCCTACAAATGTGTTTCCATAACCCCAACCCATGCGATCCACAAGGAAATTTAGAACGCCAACCACCCCAATGCACCCCATGCACCCCTTACGCTTTTAATTATATGTGTCAATTACTTACAAAATAAAAAAATAAAAAAATTAACATTGTTGTCTTAGTCACCCTTCGTTATCTGCTTTGGAGCATCAAGTCATGAGTCTCATTCATGTGTCCTCTTTACCTTGTAAATTGTGAGTTTAGTAAACATCATCATGTGTCATTTAAATCCCAAGTTGATAGTTGTGTTTCAAGTCCTTTCAAATTGATTCATTCTAATGTACAAGGACCAACAAGTGCTGATTCTAATGAATTTCATTCTTTGTGACATTTGTGGATGATCATCCTCGTATGGCATGCCATTTTTTATGCAAACATGTTTTGAGCTGTTCACCATCTTTGAAATGTTTTGTAATGAAATTAAAACCCAATTTGGATCTATTCACATTGACATTCTGACAATGTTAGAGAATATACATTCACTCCTAATTATTTGTGAGCCAAAGGCATTATCAAGTAAACCTTTTGTGTTCACACACCGCAACAAAATAGCATAGCTGAGCATAAAAATCATCACTTATTGGAAGTGGCCCCCCAACCTTTTGTTCCGAATGCATGCTCCTAAGGAGTTTTTGGTGTAATGTTTTCCTTACTACTTGCTACCTTATTAACAGGATGCCTTCTTCTGAGTTACATGGGGTATCACCTCACTCTATTTTGTTTCCTTCCTCTCCTGCTTTTTCTCTTCTTCCAAAGGCTTGTGGGTGTGTCAATTATATTTACAACCTTGGTCCTCGCTTTGATAAACTTGATCCTTGTGTTACTAAATGTGTGTTTCTCTGTTATTCCAAAACCCGAAAAAGGTATCATTGCTACAATCCTGCTCTTAAGCAATACTTCAATAGTGCGAATGTTACCTTATCTAAATCTACACCATATTTCTCCCATACCGGCTCTCCTACTGATTGTGATCTTGTATCACTATCATCATCTATTCCACTTCCTTCGTTGCATGACTTATGATCACCCTCCAACATTGCTCCATCTTCTCTCTTGGATACCTTGCATGCGGCTCGTACAAACCCATTGAAGGATTATTCTCATCACTCAAGGGCACCGTCTCTAGTGCTTCCCCCCATCTTCATTACTGTAGCTCCCCCAACACCCACCCCCCCCCCCCCCCCCCCTCCATCTTCATAACTGTCTCTGAATCCGATTTTACTGATTGTGTCAAACAAACATGGCCTTAAAAAGGGTACATACTCTTGTGTCACTAAACAAACTATTAGTCACTTTCTTTCTTCCCATTCTTTGTCTCATTCACTTTCCTGATTTAACTCCTAATTTTCTCTCTTTGTTCTTAGAGTAATGCTAGATAATATACTTCTATCCAACATTCATCCAACAATGCTAATATGTCATTCCCAATTAACCTTTGGGTTAATCCTTGTTAAATTATAAAAAAAAAATGATCCAATAGTTGGTTGGGCGTGCCATGTCAGCATTGTTGATGAATGTTAGATAGAAGTATAGTATTTAGCATTTCTCTTATTCTTAATACAATACAGGAAGCATTTTCTGATCCAGGTTAAAAGAAACCTATGGAAAAAGAAATGACTACACTACATAATAATGGCATATTAGATCTTGTCTCCTTTCCATTTGATGAACAAATTATTGGTTGCAAATAGGTATACATGGTCAAGTTTAATCCAACTAGTTTCGTTGAACGCTTGAAGTCACATTTGGTTACTAAAGGTATACATAGACTTTTGAGTATTGACTATAAGGAGACAATTTTATTTTTTTTGTTGTCAAGATCCCACATTTATAGCTGTTAATTTCTCGTCATTAATCATGATTAGTCTTCATTTCATGTTGGATGTTAAAAATACTTTCTTACATAGAGACTTACTAGGAAGTCTACAGGGAGTAACCACTTGGGTTGCTACAGTGTTTACAAGGTAAGGAAGGTTTTGTATGGCCTAAAACCTTCCTTCTTGTAGTGTGTGTATGATGTTGCAATTACAGGGAATGGCTCTGGGATTATTGCAGCCAAATGGGCACCTTAGAGTGGAAGGCTTTATTGATACGGATTGAGTAGGCTCTACTACGGGTATAGTGCTTTTTTCAAATGGTAATTTGGTTATAGGGAAGAGTGAGAAGCAAATGGTACTAGCATAATCTATTGTAAAAGCCAAGTATAGAGCGACATCTTACACTCCTAGCGGCTTAATGTGGTTACAGCATTTCCCTCAACACATATTAATTTGAATTTAACAGAAACCAACCAAAAAACTAGCAAAAATACAGAGAGAGAGAGAGAGAAACTATTCCACAGAACAGAAGTTCTAGTATGCATTTCATATAAAACTTTTCTAGAAGGTTTGATGAGTTTTTCCAGCATTTTTAGTCAACTGAAAATCATTGAAAAAGTAATATAATTTATCAACATATTGAAACAACAAGCAATCAGATTCCTCAAAAAAGAAGCAATCCTAACCTTCACTTTTTTGTTCATCATTTTCAGGTAACGGCCAGTGCCTGTAACAGTACCACCAGTTCCAATCCCAGCAACAAAAATGTCAACACTACCCATAGTATCCTCCCATATTTCGGGCCCTGTAGTTTCGAAGTGGATCTGTAATTCATGCATGCAGAGCTTAAGAAAATTTGAATTATATTATCCAAATGGTTTTTAGACAAAGGTGAGGTCAGAGCTCCAATCCCATATTGATCTCTGTTTTATATTTAAACAATAAAGCAGTTAGGTTCAACAGAAAAGTTATAAGCAAAATCTCTGAGGTTATAAAACAGACATATAACCTTGGTATTAGCGGCATTATCAAACTGTTGAAACATGTAAGCATCTGGCATGCTGAGAACAATTTCTTCAGCTTTATGAACAGCCCCTTTCAGACCTTTCTCTGGGTCAGTCAAAACAATCTCTGCACCAAATGCACGTAAAAGAACCCTCCTTTCAAGGTTTATGGATGCAGGCATGGTAGCTATAAGCCTATATCCCTTAGCTGCTGCAACAAAAGCAATAGCAAGTCCAGTATTTCCACTAGTTGGTTCAACTAATATAGTCTGCACAATTACAGAAACAAAACATAAGGCTATCACCAACCTCTAATATTGATCAAATATACCCAATTCCTTTATATTGGTAGCAAAGAAATGACTCACCTTCCCAGGAGTAATTACCCCTCTCTCTTCAGCATCAGATATCATACTGTAACCAATTCTGAAATGTCAAGAATTAACAACAATGTCAGACCACAAATAAAGTACTAAATCTAAATTCAAAGGGTGGAAGACTTGAGGAAGGTTACCTATCCTTCACACTTCGGCAAGGCTCCATAGATTCAAGCTTTGCAGCAATATTTGCAACGCAGCCTTGCGTAACTTTGTTGAGGTACACCATTGGTGTTCTCCCAATTAACTACATCAACATGGAAAATTGAAAATAAAAAATACCCTTAATTAGTAAAAAAACTTGGAGACATGAGCAACTATTAACCTTCTCAAAATGAATAACATATTTGAAGACATCCCGAGATACACATATGTATCTCAATGGCATTTTTCCGACGTGTAGGGGGGAAAAAGTTGACCTGGGTGACGTCATCGGCAATGTTGACGGAGTCGAGCTCACTTCTGGTGGTGCAGACGGAGGTTGCTTTGGGGCGGAATCTTCTGGGAGCCCAAAAGGCGCCGTTAATGGCTCCCAAGGACGCGAAACGGAGACGCTGGGTTGGAGCTAGGAATGAGGGACGAGGAGGAAGAGTGAGCAGAGGAGATGATGATAGCATTTTCACCATTTTAGTCTCAGAAAAAACCAAAGTGATCTCTTTGAGGGGGTTTTACATGGGTTTTGCTTTTGTCAAATTATCCTTAAATTTATTAAAAAACAACCATTTAAAAATTAAAATTATTAAAAAAAAAAATTGGGTAATTTTGTTCATATTAGCCCCTTAATTTTTTTTTTTTTTTTTTTACCAATAGATATTTTTATATATTTTTAATTTTATTTATTAATAATTTGAAGGTTATTTTGAAAAAAAAAAATGGTTAAATACCTTATTCCCCTTGGTTTAACAACTTTATTTTTTGTGCCCTAGGGTTTAATTTTTATCAGAGATGGTACTTGTAGTTTACATAAAAACGGAAATGGTAAAATAATTAATTATATGAATGCGTATCAATTTGTTAATGGTATTGACGTGGCGTTCCATCAAATTTTGGACGAAATTTAGATTGAGATACCATCTCGGTTTTTATGTAAACCACAAGTACTTCTTGTGATAAAAATTAAACTCTATAGGGCAAAAAATAAAATTGTTAAACCACAGGATGAATAAGGTATTTAACCCAATAAAAAATTCAAAACGCAATTATAGTATCTGAGGCCTCAATATCACTTTTTTAAAGTTTTGAGGAATAATTGTAAAATAAGTGATATTTATGAGATCAAAGTATATTTTTACTTTTCTTTTCTTTTCTTTTTTCAGATGAGTGAATTGAGTTCTTCTATTTTATTAAAATCAGAAAAAATTGGTTATTTTTCTCTTTGTCCTTAGCCCATGCGCTAATTAAGTGTATGAGCCCTAGTCTATTATTTGCAAGTAATTCACTCTCATTTCTTAAAATTTTTTAATTTTATTTGTTTTCAATTAATGTCTTTCTCCTACTGTCATTTCTTAATTTCAGGAATTATGGGCTACATGGGATGTGGAAGTAGAATGAAGAAGAGGGAGAAAGTTAAAAAAAAAATAATAATAATTGTTTTGTTTGAAGTGGCATATTTCATGTGAACTATGAAATATGCCACTTCAACCAAAAATTGTGAAATGTGTATCAATTCTTTCAAAATAGAAAATCAATCTTCCAAATTAGAAGTTTGGTGGGTAGAAATAGTTTGGTGGGTAGAGATAGTTTAGAATTATATTTATATATAGAGAGAGGTTCATATATATATATCTAAGACATTTTATTGAATAGAACAAAAAAATCATTTTATTAAAAGATAACTTTACTCGTAGCAAATCTGACAATTTAGGGACGATCAGACCATAACAAGTTGGTCATCCCCATACACTATCATACCCATGGAAAGTAAATAACTTCTATGGAGGTTATGATAAGTAACAAGATATAACTCTCGGTGAAGAGTTATATCATGACTATAAATAGATATCATTATTCTCTAACAATTCTTTCTCTCTGACTTATATCACTTTGTCCTTCATAAGATTTCCACCTTAATGGGAGACTTCCTACAAATAATAGATCATATGTAAATTATTCTTCAGTGGTATTAGAGTCAAGGTTATGGATGAAGACAAAGAGAAAGAAAGTTCAGAGGAAGGGGAATTTAGGGATTACATGCAGAAAATTTTGCAAACCATCAACATATAGTTTAAGGTTTGGCTTCTTCTATTGCTTTTTTATAATTTGCATCAATTGGTTTCTGATCTAGAAGAAGAAGTTCTTAAAATTACTATGGGTGGGTTGCTATACACTGAAAATATTGAAATATTGAATAAGTCTTACATGTTGGAAGAAAAATATTGGAAAAACTTATTTTCTTCTACTTTTGAAGCATATTCTTCAGTTGATTTTCAAAGGTAAAGTTCTCCTCCTCCAGGTTTTGAAATTGTTAGTGAATTATCCCCAACCAAAGGTACGGCCTTTGGATCTTCAATGAAAGAGATAGTTCTAGAGTTGAAGGATCTGATTTTTTGGTCAAAAAAAGAAAAAATTGTATTTTTTTCACTATTTAGAGTCAAAAAATGAAGAGGACAACCCTTCTGGTCAACCTACGTCGTTTTGACCAACAAGGAAGGCACAAAACGTGCCCCTGAACTAGCCCCTGCAAACAACGTCGTTCCATTTAATTGCAATGACGTTGTTTTAGCGTCTGATCCAGAGGCGCATAAGCCCTCTCCACTAGACGACGTTGTTTCGGTGTCTCCAAGGGGGTGTGCACTCCTAATGTAGACCGGAAAGCTAAGAATTCCATAAAGAGGAGCAAGGCAAATGTGAGGGTAAAGGGTCTTCAAAAGACTGTACCAGCCAGGGGTGACAAGATAAGGTCACATGCTCGTAAAGGGGAATTGTTGAAGCAGCTACGAAAGCTGCCATTCGAATGGTATAGAGAAAAGGATACTCTTGGAAGGTCTCCATAGTAAAACCAGAGGTGTTCGTTCGCAACCCGTTCAAAGGCCGTTCGAACGGCCATATGTTATGTTATGTTTCAGTTTTCAGTTTTCGTACTTAGTTTTATTTTTATGTTCTAACCGTCCGAACAAAGGCATGTTCCGTTCGAATGGCCAACTGTTTTCATAGTTAAAGTCTAGTTTATTTAGGGACCGTCTGAATGGGGGAATGTCCCATTCGAACGGCCAACGTATAAGTCTAAAATGACTTAAATTCGTATTACTATTAGGGTTAGGAGTTTGGGGTCTACAAATACATGTTTATAGCCCCAAGAACATAGCCTTGATATTATTTGAGTTTTGTTCAATAAGATTACTTAGAGTTGAGTTTGTTCATGATTTTCCTTCAAACCCTAGAGAGTATCTAGCGTTTAAAGAAGCTTTCTTAGATCCTTTGATCGTATCAAGATCTAGAAATACCTATCCGTTCTTTATTGCTATTCTTCTTTGCAGCCTACTAAGTCGCGTTGCATCAGTTGATATCAGAGTTCTAGTTACTTTTCAAGAATGGGGAGGGGCAACCGTTGTGCAGACATGAACGAGGTGTACATGGGCATAGAAGTAGCACGTAAAGAGAAATCGATGATTCATTTGCAACACATGGAGGAACAACTCGAGGCTATGAGGGATCAACTCGAAGCCCTCACTACCCGATTATCCAACATGGGTGGTCACAACGGACGTTGTCGTCAACCAAGACCACGGTATGCGGGGGTGGAAGACAAATTTATCATTGAGAGTGAACCTGTCAATCCTTTTGCAGGGCACGGAGTGCGGAGGAGATTTCATACTACACAAGCTCATGCTATTCTATGGAAAGCATGTGTCAAGCTCAACACCCCGGAAGAGTTCCTTGTGACATAAAAAATAGAAAAATCCAACAAAAAGAAGGTGCCTAGAGAGGCGGCGGAGATTATGAGTCAATCAATTGTGGAGGAGGAAGAGGAATATATTGAGGAATAATTTTCAGTAGATTGGGCCTCTCCACCAATCTATGACACCTATACCGACGAAGAGGAGTCGTTAGAAAAGGTAAATCTCTCGTATACTATTGACAATTGTGCTAATGAGAGTTTTATACATCATGTGCTTGATGAAAGCCTTAAAAGTGAAGTCTTTGATTTGGAAGTTGATTTCTTTGGGGTAGAAAATATTTTATCAAATTCCCTTGATGTTAAGAGTTGTGATGATTTTTATACAATGAATAATTTGTTATTTAAAAGGGAAGAGGTCATTGATCCTTTTTGGGAGATATTCATGGTGCATGAACGGGAGAACATGTATGTAGTGACCCAAATAATTAATTAGGCTTAGAACATCTTAATTAGGGGATTAATTGGACTTTGGGTCACTAGGGACACCTAGAGGGGCATTTATGGCACTTTTGGATTTTGGAGCTACAATAGACGAACGCTTGTGTGGGGGACCACACACAAGCACTCGGCTGGCAACTGTACACGAGTGCTCATGTGGGGACTAGGACGAGCACTCATTGACTTTTATTGACCGCTGGTTTTTACTCGCGCGTGACACCTACACCTCTAACCCCCCTAAGCTATAGTACACGAGTGCTCGCTCCTGTAGTACCACGAGCGCTCGATCATTTCCTGTTATTCACCATTTTGCCCTCAGCCTCTTCCCCTAAAAATACCTACAACCCCATTCGAGTTTTTCAGCCTTAGAAACCTTGGGGAAGCCCTGCTAATCAATTTTGTGGAGAAGGAGGAATCTTCTTGGAGGAACTTGCTTGAGGTAATCTCTACCTTTCTTTCATTGAGGTTTTGTTAAGTTGCTTATTGCTTTAGTAGCTTAGTGCTAATACTTAGGGGTTGTAAGCTTCAACTTGTTTAGTCGTTCTTTCCATTAGACGTAATCATGTTATTAGAAGGCATCATGTTGGTTAGGAATTGCAAGAAACCCTTTTTTGGCCTTAGAACTAGTCGGAGGAAGGCTCGGGAAGCAAGTGGGTCAAATGAGGTTCTACCTAAGCCTCACTAGACGAATGCTTGTCCTTAGGTCGAGCACTCGACCAGGGTCGTTCAGGGAATGGCCTTTTTGGCCAAGCACCCAACGACCCCTGTTTTTGAGTCTATGGTTTGTTTTAGTGGACTTATGACTAATGGGAGGTTTTTCACAGATTTGGAGACCCCGGAACCCTTGGAAGGAAAATCGGAGAACCTATTCGACCCAAGTGAGTTTTAACTTATATAATGCTCGCCATTTATTTTCCTGCATTGCACGACTATTTTTGTGTACTAAAACATGCATATTTACAACTTTCACAGTATATTCCTTGCTGCACATGAACTCTAGCTTTTTGTGAAAAATGTGCTGCTTAACAAAGATAATGGCATTGAGACTTGTAAAAGCATGCATGAAAAATATGGACAAGATTAATTGTATCGTATGACATGGTACACCGGAAGGTGAGGGATAACGGCTATGGGCTTACTATACGTGTTAACTTTATGGTCAAATGTGTGTGTTGTTATATGGGACTTAGATCCAATGGTTGTTTCGTGATTGGCACAACCTTAACGGGCGGTCACTACAGTACGTACATCATTAGTAGTGTGGGTCACCCGAGGTCAAACTCGGTCGGACTGCTAGTGTTATGGATGGTAGCGTATAATGGTCGAGGCACCGGCATTATATTATAGATGCCTTGGGACAGTGTCAACCCTTTTGAGAAGGGGTATGTTGTGCCAAATACTACCAAAATTAATAGATAATATTTAGTACGTTTTAACTCGCCAGTGCATAAGATCAAAACAATAGTATAGTGCAGCAAGTACGAGGTCGATCCAACGAGGATTGTGATTTTGTTTTGAATTAATTAAAATATCAAATTCTCACAGATTTGATATTAAGAAAAATAAAAAGATATAAAGATAAAGTAAAGGTAAAGGCAAGGCTTTGATATCCACCACTAATTATATTCAACTAATATAACAATATGCCAATGCTTTGATCATGTTATGCATATCTAATGTTTGTCAACCTAAGGGCATGGCATATACTCCTTATGCTAGAGATCTCCCTAAGCAACGAGTTAGGCATGGCGTATACTCTAACTCTTTTCTTTTCTAAGAGATTTAGCATGGTGTATACTAAGTTGTTCCTTAGGAAAGCATATACTCTATGAAAATCGACAAACACATGAGGCCTAGGGCATGGGTGTATACTCCCAGTTCCCCATGTTGATTAACCCAAGAACTGCGGTGTGGATTCTTTTGTTACTTTTATTAAACCCAGGACTCGGCCATCCAAGTTGATTTAACTAACTAGTCCATACCACATGCATATGTTGATCAAGCACACACATATGAGGAATTCATGCAAGCATGTGTCAATCAAGTTAAATAGCACAACAAGATCATCACAAAGGCGCCAATATTGAAATATTAATTAAACATAACTAGGACTTCAATCTAGCCCTACTAAAGAAATTAGCTACACATAAAGTTGATGTTAAACATCTTCAAAAAATAAAATAAAAGAAAGGAAAAGAATAAACCCGAGACTTGAACTTGAAGAGCTCCTATTCTCTTCCGTACAAAGCATACATATTCTAGAGGCTTAAGGGTCTATTTATAGGCTTTAGAAGTCCTTAACAAACTAGTAAACCTAGGAATTTTGTAGGGTTTTAAAACCTATTACAATTAGGAGTTGGAAAACCCTAATATGGAAATATTAGCATCATGGCCGCAGCTTTGAGGTGTCTCCTGCGCAGGGGTGCGATCGATCGCAACCCGTGTGTGCTCGATCGTACGTCTGCGATCAATCCTCTTTTGTTATGCGCTTGATCACTCATGGCCTGCTTCGTGCTGTGTCTTCTCTGGTACTGCGCTCGATCGCAGGTAACCTGCGATCGATCGCAGTGTCAGGGCCTCCCATTTTTCCCCTCTTCTCACTTTGAGCCCAAATCTTCCAGATTTACTTCATTTTCTTCCAAAAGACTACAAAAGTATGGAAACCACAAAAATGAATTAAAATGACCTGATTAACTAAAATCAAAGGATTAAAACATGCAAGTTAAGGGTTGAAAATATGAATATTTTAGCACTTAATAGGGTAATATCTCGGGGAGACCATACTGTTGAATTATCACTATCACTCATAATTGTAAGTGTTAGTTCTTGTGTTGGCTTAATTTAGTTTTAAAATGCAGAGGCTACTGTTTACGGGCTCAAACACTGATATAGAATGCTCAGAATCCAATCTCCACTGTTCATAATGTAGATTCATGTGTTATGAACATCCTTACGAAATTTCAGCTCAATCGGACCACAAACGCCAATCGATCGGAGCTATTGATCAAGACTGGACAACATTTCCAGAATGCAGTTTCACCCATGTCCGGACATGCCTTCCCTGGGTCCGGACCGCATTTCCAGAAACTCAAATTTTGCTCCGTAAAGCCCAGTCTGGATGGCCCATTAACATGTCCGGACACCCTGTACCTTTTAGGCCAAAAAATGTGATTTTAAGTGGGTTAGGTCTAGAGTTTTGTCGGGGGTATATATACATCATTATAGAAGAGAGAGGGATGAATTTTCACCCCCAAAGAGTTCGTCGGAGGCTGTGCTAAGAGATCATATGTAGTGAGCATTAAATTGAATTTCTTAGAGTTTTAGTTATTCCTTTGATAAATCTACGGTTGAGAAGTCTATTGGAAGGGTCCGGTAAAGGAGAATCATGTTGAAGAAGATTGTGAGCAAGGAAACGAGTTGTAGGCTTGTCGATCTTACAGAGCCAAGGTCTTGCAAAGGGTTGTAAGTGTTCTTAGTGTTTGTAATCTCTGGATAATCTTTTGATAGTGATTTTCTGGGTTTGGCTGCCCCGGAGAGGTTTTACTTTTAGATCGGTTTCTAAAAGGTTTCCTCTTCGTAACCAAAATATCTGTGTCTGCCTCTTTATTGCTTTATATATTTTGGGTGATTGAATTGTTTATTGCTTCATAATATTAATTTCGCATAAATTGTGATAAACAAGTTTTTGGAGTCGACATGGCGTTTTTCAATTGGTATCAAAGCGGGTTCACTCTGTTTGGATTAAATTCTTGAGTGAGATCTGTTGACTTCTGTTTGCTATGAATACTTCTCAAGGGGAATATGATCTTATAAACTCCTTCAACAATTTGTTGGAAAAATTCACTCTTTTGAGACATCAATACACAAATTGTTTGGGATAGTTTCAAGATCTTAAACATGTGAATGAATCTATTGTTACTAAATTGTCTGAATCACATGCTTTAATTGATTCTTTAAAATCTGAAAATTCTATTTTAGGTTCTAAAGTTGATTTGTTAGAGAATAAATTAAAAGAGTCAGAAACTCAATTGGAAAATTTCTCTAGCAATTCCCTTGAGAATATGTTACATACTCAGAATTCTGATTATGATAAATCTGAGTTAAGTTTTGATTGTCATGTTGCTTTGTCTTCTAACAATGATTCTACTTCCAAGACAATATTTGTTGAATCAGAAAAAGTAGAAGACTCTTTGGTTAAAAGAGAAACAGCAGCTGCCTCGACCTCACAAGGTAAGAAAGTTAAGAAAATTCATATTGAACCTTATGTATCTTACCCCAAATATAGAGTCGTCCATCCTCCTAGGAATCTACCTCCTAAAAGGTTTATCTCTACTTGTCATCATTGTGGAAAAGTTGGTCACATTCGACCCAACTGTTTTAAATTGAAACTATGAGTGCATAAAAATAAAAATTCTGTTTCTAGGAAAGATTATGAGGGTTTGGTAATGATGATGGGAGGTGTGTCTAGAGTAGACAAGTTTGAAAATGTTCATGTCTCTACACCTTCATTCAAGAAGGTTTGGGTTAGGAAGGATTATACCATTCACCCATTGAGGGGGAGTGGTAGTGATCTCACCTAAAGTTAGGTGAGTCAATAACATGCCTAGGATTGATTGTTTTGCTTCTTTTTGAATATCCTAGAGCGTGTTATTTTTCTTTGCTTTGCATTTTTTTTTTTTTGTTTTTTTTTTTGTTTTCTAGTTTATGCATTGCAATTTTTTTTTGTTGTTACACTTTTTGTGTGAAGAGTGTATACATGTTTGTTTTGAGATTCTTGTTATGAGGCATATTCATAAAGGATTTTTCAAGAAATTCATATGTTATGATCTTTGAAAGGCTTATAGATGAGATGTTGTGTGCGGACCACCAAGATTTTTGTCTACTTGCTAATCAAGTGTTCATGAATGTGAAATGTCTTGTGAAGACCTAGAAGTAGTTATTAAACCAAATCATTATTTTGTAGTGGGACCTATAAGATGTGATGAAAGTTTAATGCTAAAGGACATTCATATATTGCCTGTTGTAATCTCAATTCAAGCATGTTGTTTTTTTTTTTCTTTATGCATTGCATTTTTGTTTGTTTTGCATTTGTTTTCGTTTGTGTGCATTTCTTTTGTGAAAAATTTTAAAAAGACAAAAATATGTTACTTTGATTGTTTTCTTTTCTTTCTTTTGTCTTATGCACCTAGATAGTCTATTAATTTCTCATGTTGCTTTTTATGGATTTAATTCCTTGCGTCTTGGAATGTTCTTAATATGCATGAGATGAAAATTTGTGTCAATGGACTTGTTTTTGTGGTTACCTAAAGCCTGAGCTTATGTGGTACATTTTGCCTATGCTTTATCTCTTGTGCACATTTAAGCTTAAATTGAGGTTTTGTTTCACTTTATTTGTGAGGTCTGTTAGGTAACCATATGAGGTTTTTGACTAGTAATATTTTTCAAATTGACCATATGCTAGTTGAACCTAGGGCTTAAAAATTCCTGCTTTCACTTTTATGGTAAGCATCAAAAGTTTAAGGACACTTTTTATAACAACCTAGATTTTAAAACTCTTATTTAAATAATATTAAATAGATTAAAAATATAATTAATAAATTAGAACAATGATATGTGGATTAATGATGTTAAATAACTATTTAGTGTTAAAGGTATATTACATTGATTTTTGACCTCTTATGTATATTACTTCAATTCTAAAAATTTAGCTTCACTAATATGTTTATGGGCATAATCAAACCCAATCTAGTGAATAAATTATTTATATTGGTGTTTAGCGAAGTCATAAATTAATTTGAAGCTTTTCAGTTTTTTAGCCTAAAAAGCAGTGTCTTAATTTTCATACTGTCTAAATGAGATTAAAACTGCTAAAGAAAGATACCAAGGCTAGCCACCTTTGTTGAAAGCTTAAAGTCTTCTAGTAATGATGGTTATAGTAAATATCATGATTATAATGATTTAATAAGACAAGTGGCCAAGTGGGAATGCAAATAGTTAAAGCCTAAGTTGAATTGGAAACTTTGTATAGGCCAAAAATAGACTCAAAAGAACTCGGATGAAGTCGAACTAAAAATATAAAATGTTTGTCTCGGAGTCCTCTATCTACTCCCAAAATTTCATGTCAATCGGAGTAGTTTTGGACATTGAAAAATGGATCGGAATACACTGCAATCATTTTGAACGAAAATACTATTTGGTATAGAGCATGAAATATGGACTAGGTTCATTCTTTTGGTTAAATCCATCTCAACCCTTAGATCAAAGGTTTAAAAATAAATCCTAACCATTCATTCTCTTATAAATAGAGCCTAAGCTATAGTCACTTTCACTTGCTTTTCATTTACAATCTTAGAACAAGTAAAATTGTTTGCTCCTCCTTTCATTTTATTTCTTAGTTCTAGTCAAAAACCATATAGCCTAAAATCTTTCTTGTAGTATTCAAATATTTTTCTAAACTAGCTACCTAGAGAAGATTTGGTGGAGTTTTACTTCTAAGGATTTTTGGGTAAGTGTTTCTTGTATAAATATCATGATTTATTGCTTTTATCACTTGTTCTCATTTAATTGTTTAAAGACCCAATAAGCGTATAATGTAAAATAAAGTAATGGATACAAGTGAATTAATAATAAAGAGTTAGTGGACAAAATCAATTAAGGACTTATAATATTATCTATATATTATTTACTTTACAGTATTTACATTCAGTCATTTCTTTTATGTCATTTAAATTTCTGTTCATATTTCTGGCGGTAAGGACCATTTGATCTCATCCCCGAAATATGCATTATTTACATTCAGTTATTTCTTTTATGTCATTTAAATTTCTGTTCATATTTCTGGCGGTAAGGACCATTTGATCTCATCCCCGAAATATGCATTATTTACATTTAGTTATTTCTTTTATGTCATTTAAATTTTAATTCATATTTTTGGCGGTCATCCCCAGAATATGAATCCAGTATTTACATTCAGTCATTTCTTTTATTGTCATTTAAATATTAATTCATACTTTGGTAGGTACGGACCATTGGTCTCATCTCCAAAATATGAGTCATGTTTTATATATATTATTTATAATACTAGTTTGTATTTAGTGATACTGGCCATTAGCCTCGTCACCAAAAATGAATTCAGGCATAAAGCTAGTTATAAGTAACTATCTTAGATTAATATAATAAAATGAGTAAGTAAAGATGAAGTGACGGATAATAAATAAATATAAAAAGATGAGGGTCTTTAAACAATGATATTATTGGAGAATGAACTAAGTATTGTTTGTATGTATGTATTATATGCAGAAGTGGAGCAGAATACTACACTAAGGAGTGTAAGTATGAATATACTTACTGAGTACTAGCTTTGTTTTATTGTTATAGGAATTCTTATTTTGTCTTATTGATATAATTTTGCAATACAACTGCTGCATAATGTGTCTAATAAAATGGGCTGATAAGATAGCCACCTTAAGAACAAGCTGGGTGGATTGCCGCGAGGAACTGTCGGTATCTCAGTGGATGGGGGTATATAACCGTCCAACAGGCCTAATATATAACTAAGCTGGGACGGTGTAGTTGCCAGCACCAAACACGTAAACCTCTAAAGTGTGAGGGACATAACGGACGTAAGCGGGCTGAGAGCTCATGAGAAGAGGTCTGAAGAAAGATTATCATAAAACACAAACTAATCTGTCATTACGCTGCATTCACAACTCATTCATTATTATATATTTTAGTCTTTAATCTTATTTGTTCAAACTAGTCTTTTTAGTCTTTATATCTAGGAAAATAGATTACTCACTTGTTTGCCTATGTAAATATGATAACGTCATCTTTACATAGATCTTGATGCAAGGATAGAAAGTGAGGACGATGGTCCTTTTACTGGTTTTGATGGTTGATAGACCATCTGCTGCAGGATTTATGCTTACTCTATGGAGCAAGTCTCATTTATGTTAATCGCTTTTATTATGTATGGTGATGTGTGTAAACTTAATAGATATTACTATGTTAATTTAGGTGCCGTCTGTAGCATATATTTGGTACACCTAGTGTGTACATATGTTGTAATGAAAACCATGCTTCTATTTTATTTAATAATATATCACCTCGAGGTATTTCAGTCAACTCAACTGTGTTGTGTAAGTTATTCCTAGGTCATAGAAAAAGAAAAAAATATACGTACTCCGCTGTAAGATTGTATTTTCTAAAGTTGCAGCGTCACGACTTCGATATTTGCTAGTTCAAATATCAGGGCGTTACACTTTCTCAAAGAGAAAAATAAACAAAATAGTGAAACAAATAAAATCAAAAGATCATATTCCAAAAGGAATTTATTTCACTGTGTCAAACTTGTGCAAAATGTTTTACAAAGAGAAATGTATAGGATAAGAGTGGCTAGGCCCTAGTATGATAAGGTTTGACTTTTGATTTGATGTGCTTGTCAAAACCTCATGGTGGTGAAACTTTCTCCTCATTTTGTAAGTTGACCATTTTTCTCTTTGAATGGCTTACACACACACACACACACCAAACAAGCATTGGTTAAATGGAACTTTGTGTCTTTTGCTTGGGCTAAGCAATATGAGTTCCTTGCCATTTTTAATCTCATGTATATTTTGCATATTTTGAGCATGTTTGGGATATTCATTGTTGAAATACATGAGTCGTTGATGTGTGTATCATGTGTGTTCATTTGACTTTCGAGGGGGAGAAACATGTTTTGCATTTCCAGTTTCTTGTTGTTAATTCAGTCATACATTGAGGGGGAGTTTTGCTGATGTTTCTTTGTGATCATGCATTCTACGTCATTTTTTTTATCATGAGTTTTATTTATGTCTTTTTGTTCCACATATGCCTTGATGTATTTTGTGAAGTGTTTCAGGAAACATGAAGACCTTTTTACATTCTATGACAAAAAGGGGGTGTAAATATGGGGAGATGATGGGATTGGCTCGGCATTTTGGTTTTGTCACTGAATTGCCAAAGGGGGAGTTTGTTAGTTCTTGTGTTGGCTTAATTCCATTTCAAAATGCAGAGGCTACTGTTCACGGGCTCAAACACTGATATAGAATGCTCAGAATCCAATCTCCACCGATCATAATGTAGATTCATGTGTTATGAACGTCCTTGCAAAATTTCAGCTCAATCGAACCACAAACGCCCATCGATCGGAGCTGTTGATCAAGACTGGACAGCATTTCCAGAATGCTGTTTCACCCATGTCCGGACATGCCTTCCCCGGGTCCAGACCGCATTTTCAGAAACTCAAATTTTGCTCCGCAAAGCCCTGTCCGGACAGCCCATTAACCTGTCCGGACACCCCGTACCTTTTAGGCCCAAAAATGTGATTTTAAGTGGGTTAGGTCTAGGGTTTTGTCGAGGGTATATATACATCATTATAGAAGAGAGATGGATGAATTTTCACCCCCAGAGAGTTCGTCGGAGGCTGTGCTAAGAGAGATCATATGTGGTGAGCGTTAAATTGAATTTCTTGGAATTTTAGTTATTCCTTTGATAAATCTACGATTGAGAAGTCTATCAGAAGGGTCCAGTAAGGAGAATCACGTTGAAGAAGATTGTGAGCAAGGAGACGAGTTGTAGGCTTGTCGATCTTACAGAGCCAAGGTCTTGCAAAGGGTTGTAAGTGTTCCTAGTGTCTGTAATCTCTGGATAATCTTTTGATAGTGATTTCCTGGGTTTGGCTGCCCCGGAGAGGTTTTACTTTTAGATCGGTTTCTAAAAGGTTTCCTCTTCGTAACCAAAATATCTGTATCTGCCTCTTTATTGCTTTATATATTTTGGGTGATTGAATTGTTTATTGCTTCATAATATTAATTCCGCATAAATTGTGATAAACAAGTTTTTGGAGTCGGCATAGCGTTTTTCAGTAAGCATGTATTATATCTATATCATTCATGGATAACTGTCATGACTGAACTGTTGCATTCTTTACCAAACGGAGTTCATCACTAAAAAGGCATGGGTATTATGTGCATTAACTTTCACTAAGTCCTTGGACTTACTCCTTACTTTTATGTTTTTCCCCTCCATTATGAATAATTGCACGGTTTAGCTAGCCTAGAAAAGGATGCCTATGGACCTGACTTGGGTGATTGCTCACAACCTGATCTGAGTTGTTTTTGAAGACATGGACCCTGTTTGGCTGAAATCCATGTGGGATGATGGAGGAACCACACATGAGGAAATGATCGAGATTGTCATCTCTTTGGGATTACTCAAACTTAGGATTTGATCTTTTTATCTTTTTGTAAGACAATTATCTTATGGTTTCTAATATGTTATGACGGTTTGTTGACTGATACATTTGGTGACTTATTTATATGAAGAGGATATTATGTGTACTATGGTGTATGAACTTGTGGTTATTAGTTATTGCTTTCCATACCTATAGTTTAAAATCTTCCGCTGAATTGTCTCATATAGGAGAGGTTATGATCCCTGAGTCTTGTCCCATAAGGGACAGGGCTAGGAGACAAGCAATTAGAAAGCTTAAGGGAGTTAAGCATTGCACAACCTACAAAAAAAAAAAAAAAAAGCATATCTTGCCTTGGTTGTTTTATTTGATAGGGATTCCTACGAATTTTGAAGTATTTATCTTGAAATTAAATTGAAACCTCATGATTGTATGCTAATTTCACTTTGCACTTATCAAAACATATGATGTCTCAATTGTCCATTTATGAGTGATTTGATTTTGGATTCCTTTTTGATTGAGATGATGGTGTTTGTCTTGTTAAGTTTGCTTATGAGTAAGAACCATGGTTTGTATGAAACTTCATTCTTGTTAACAACATAATGTTGTAATGTTTGTGGGTATCATTCCTCTTAAGCCATCACGAGACTTCACTCGTCCACTAGGGATGCCTAGGGGTTTAACAGGCTTGTTGCATATGCTAAATGCAATCGTCTCTCCCACGATAGAGGACTTATGTTTCTTGATTTCATTTTATTTTTCGTTTTGTTTTACTAAGGGACTAGCAAAATGTAAGTTTGTGGGTGTTTGATGTGTGCCAAATATTGCATATTTGGACCCCTTAATTTACATTGGCTAATCCTTTAGCTGTATCGTAATCTAATGTTTTGTGTTAGTTTTGTGTTTTTAGGTTGTTGAAGAAAAACTGATGCTTTAAAGAGAAATATGCAAAGTTTGGAAGAAAGTTGGAAAATCAACCTTTCAAAGTAGGATCGAGTGCACCAACCTGCGCTTCAGCGCATGTGAGCTCGATTCCAGCTGGGTTGTGCTCGAGTGCACCCACGCCCACAAGACAACATTAGAGCCCAAGCGCTGTGCCGCAGAGGAAGGAATGCAGGCACGAGTACAATCGAGCGCACTGGCCATGCGCTCGTGTGCACTCGCGCGGTCAGATGGCGGCAAGACTCCTTTTCCGAGCTAGATTGGGATTTCAGACTTCTATTTGGATTGGGAAACAGACCTCCAAATTTCCTAGGTTTACTAGGATTTCTAGGACTCTCCTAAGCCCTATAAATAGACCTCTAAGCCTTGAAGAAAAATGGACAATCCTGGAGAACAAAATTCCACAGCTTTTCTCTTTTTAGTTTAGTTTTTCTTTAGGGTTAGGTTTTATTTTTGATAGAGTCATGTGGGGCTAAATTCTCAACTAAGGTTGAGAATGGAGCATCATCGTTGAAGAACAACATTACTTTCATGTAAGTTATTATTATTCCGATTTTATTGAGTTTAATATTTCAATTGTTTTACTTCTTTTCAATATGTGAAATGATTCTTGGATATCTTTTGTGATTCAAGGATACACTTGACGATTTGAGATAATTTCACATAATTGATTGCTTTGTTTTATTTGCCTAAAAATTGGATATCCCTTGTGATTTGTGATGAGTGCCAAATATTGCATATTTGGACCCCTTCATTTGCATTTGCAAGCCTTTAACTTTATTATTTTCTGATATTTTGGTTAGTTTTGGTGTTTTAGTATTTTGTAGGTTGCTAAGGGAAAAATGTGCCTTTAAAGAGAAAAATGCAACTCATTCTATCAATTCTTGGGATTAAGACACTTTAGGGAGCATTGGTAGCAAATTTGGATCGAGCGATTATTTGTACCCGACGAATCCTACTAAAAAGGCCATATCTAGAGTTGTAGAACTTGAATTGAAGTGATCTTGGTGTCATTGGAAAGCTCACTCAAAGATCTATAAAGTCATGTTTCATAAGAGTAGGCTAATTCCGAAGGTAGTGCGATCGAGCACACACGCGCCTATCGAAAGTGGAAAGTGATGCATGAGGGCGATCGAGCGTACCTCGAGTGCGATCAAGCGCACCTCGAGTGCGATCGAGCACACTCGGTCAACCTGGTAGTGCTGAAACCCTAAAATTAGCTTATAAATATCATTATTTTCTATTGTAAACATACGGAGACGCGCCCGGGGCACCGTGCTTTGTCAATTTTCGTGTTTTCTGGGTTTTTGGAGCTTTGAACTCCAATTCTTTTGTAAGTATTTGATTTTATTGAAGTTAATTTAGTTTTTTATGATTTATTTTGTCATGAGAGGCTAGATCTTCAACGAAGGTTGAAGATGAAGCTTCACCATTGATTAGTTTTATGTTTATATGTTTCGTTTGTACAACTTCGTCGTTTAATGTAATGTAAGTTCGTTTCAATTCAATTGAGTGACAAAATTGTGATTGATTGTTGTTTATAAATCGTGAAAACATTGGATATTCACTGTGTTTCATCCAACAGATGCATTGCATCTTTTGGTTTACTTTGGATATCCATTGTCTTTTGTGCAAAGCATGGACACATTGGATCTTTTGAACTAAACTAGATATGCATTGCTTTTCGTAAATACAGATGGATTCATTGATTTTTTCAATAGGATTTTATAAAAACAAAAGAACATGCATGAGATTTTATTGAAATTCGGATGTATGAACAAACATAATTATAAGTGATTTGATTTGGTGAGGTGGATTATGAAAACCTTAGTGTTTTTATCATTTGATTTAATTTTAGTTTTTATTTAGATTACCATTTTGCACACACAATGCGAAACTAGGTTAAGATAGGATTAGTTTAGACAGAAATCTATTTTTGCAACGCAATTCCCTGTAGATCGACCTCACATTTGGATAAGCTGTACTACACACGACTCATGCACTTGTAAGTAATTATAATTTGCACATCAATTTGTTCTACGGATACATATGGTGTTTTGATTGAAATCGGATATCTTTTGTGATTTACGGATACATCTAATGATTAAATTGAAATTGGGCTCCTTTTGTGATTTGTGCAATGAATGGATACATGGGATGATTTTGATTAACTTTTAGAAGCATAGTAAAGCATACATATGATTTAATTTATGAGAACTTTTGATTAATATTGATAAACACAGGGTATGTTGTTATGATTCGGTGAGTATGCATTTACAAACCTTAGTACTTTCTTTTGTTCTTATCTTATTTATTTATGTTTTATCTTTTAATTTTCAAAACTCAAAAATCAAACCTCTTTTGGAACTAGGTTAGGATTAAATTAGTTTAGTTATAATTTGTTCTTCGAAAACACAACTCCTTGTGGGTTTGACCTCGCACTTGCAAAACATTATATTGCAAACGATTCGTGCACTTGTGAGTATATTAAAATTTGCACAACAACTAACATACCAGCTGTCTTCATGGACATGATGAACAGAGTCTATCATGACTATCTGGATCAGTTCATCGTGGTTTTCATTGATGATATCCTCATCTACTCAAAGACGTCTGAGGAGTACGAGGAGCATCTACAGAAGGCATTAGAGAGGCTTCGAAGAGAGCAGCTCTATGCTAAACTCGAGAAGTGCGAGTTTTTGGATGGATAATGGACACATAATCTCTGGAGAAGGTGTAGTAGTAGACCCGGAGAAGGTCAAGGCGGTAGTAGAATGGACTAGGCCAACTAGCGTATTTGAGATTTGGAGTTTCATAGGACTCGCTAGTTAGTACTAACACTTCATCAAAGATTTCTCGAAGCTGTCAGGACCACTTACTGCACTGACTAAGAAGAATGCTTGCTATGTTTGGACGAACGAGTGTGAGAAAAGCTTTCAAGAGTTGAAGAAGCGCTTGATAACTTCTCCTGTATTGGCATTACCTACAGAATCTAGCAATTTTGTAGTGTATAGTGACGTCTCTAAGAAGATATTAGGGTGTGTACTTATGCAAAACGACAATGTTATTGCCTACACTTCATGCCAACTGAAGGTGTACGAGCAGAATTATCCTACATACGATCTGGAACTGGCAACAGTTGTGTTTACTTTGAGGATTTGGAGACATTATCTGTATGGTGAGAAGTACGAGATCTACACGGACCATAAGAGCTTGGAGTACTTCTTTACTCAGAAGGAACTTAACATGAGGTAGAGGAGGTGGTTGGAGCTGATCAAGGATTATGATTGCGAGATCAATTATCATCTTGGCAAGACTAATGTAGTGGCAGACGCGTTGAGTATGAAATCAACAGTGGAGCTCGCCGCCCTTGGAATTTCCTAACCCTAACTGGTTATGGAGTTCGCTAGGATGGGGCTAGAAGTAGTAGGAGAGGGTGCACCTGCACATTTGTGTAACCTGGTGGTTCAATCAGAGTTACTCGCAAGGTTTAAAGCTACTCAACTAGAGGACCTTGAGTGTGCTAAGATCAAGCAATTGCTAGGAGAAGGAAAGGCACATGAGTTGTCTTAAGGATGATGGGTTGCTTACCTACTTCAAGTAAGTGTATGTTCCGGAAGGCGGAGAACTAAGGAAGGAGATTATGAGTGAGGCTAATCATTCTTCGTATACCGTGCATCCTAAAAGTACAAAGATGTAGAAGGACGTGAAAGAGTCGTATTGGTGGAACAATATGAAGCAAGACATTGCGAAGTTTGTGGAACAATGTCCAACCTGCCAACAAGTGAAGGCAGAGCATCAAAGACCGGCAGGAACGCTCAAGTCGTTGTTGCTTGTACCAAAGTGGAAGTGGGACGAGATCGCCATGGCTTATATTGGGGATACCCAACGCACCCACAGGAGAATATTCCATTTGGGTAGTAGTTGATCGTCTCAGGAAGAGTACTCACTTCATTCCCATGAAGGTTAAGGATTCGATAGACAAGTTGGCCATACTATATGTCTAGAATATAGTCCGATTACATGGAGTACCATCGGCATTCGTTTTAGACAAAGACTCTCACTTTACCTTGAGGTTTTTGCAAAGCTTGCAGAAGGAGATGGGGACGGAGCTTATGTTTAGCACTGCTTTCCACCCACATATAGATGGTGAGTCGGAATGGACTAACCAAATTATGAGGACATGTTTCGGGCTGGTGTACTAGACTTCAAAGGTAGTTGGATTCAGTACCTACCTTTGATCGAGTTTGCTTACAACAACAGCTATCAGGCAACTATTGGAATGCCGCCTTACGAGGCGCTTTACGGAAGTAAGTGTCAGTCGCCCTTGTATTGGGATAACGTTGGGGAAAGGCAGACATTAGGACCTGAAATGATTCAAGATACATGAGACAAAGAGCTTATCATCAAAGATAGGATGAGTGCAGCCTAGAGTCGGCATAAGAGTTATGTCGATAATCGGAAACGTGTTAAGTGCCAAAATATTCATATTTTTAGCCCTTAACTTACATGTTTTAATCCTTTAGTTTTGGTTAATTTATGCTATTTTACTTCATTTTTGTATTTTCTTTGTTTTGTAGGCTTTCGGAAGAAAATGAAGTAAATCTGAAAGATTTTGGCTCAAAGAGAGAAGATGGGAAAAATGGGAGCCCCTGACACTGCGATCGATCATAGGTTCCCTGCGATCAAGCACAGTACCAAAGAAGATGAAGCACAAATCAGGCCATGAGCGCTTGAGCCCACAACAGAAAAGGCTCGATCGTAGGTCTGCGATCGAGCGCACACTGGTTGCGATCGGTCGCACCCGTGCGCAGGAGACACCTCAAAGCTGCAGCCATGATGCTAATATTTCCATATTAGGGTTTTCCAACTCCCACTTGAAAAAGGTTTTGAAACCCTACGAAATTCCTAGGTTTACTAGTTTGTCAAGGACTTCTAAAGCCTATAAATAGACCCTTAAGTCTCTAGAATAAGGAGGCTTGGAAGGAGAAGAATTGGAGTTCTTCAAGTTCAAGTCTCAGGTTTATTCTTTTCCTTTTTCATTTATTTATTAAAGATGTTTAACATCAACTCTATGTGTAGCTAATTTATTTAGAAGGGCTAGATTGAAGCCCTAGTTATGTTTAGTTAATATTTCAATATTGGCGCCTTTGTAATGATCTTGTTGTGCTATTTAACTTGATTAACACCTGCTTGCATGAATTCCTCATATGTGTGTGCCTGATCAACATATGCATGTGGTATAGACTAGTTAGTTAAATCAACTTGAATGGCCGAGTCCTGGGTTTAATAAAAGTAACAAAAGAATCCATACCGCGGTTCTTGGGTTAATCAACATGGGGAACCGGGAGTATACGCCCATGCCCTAGGCCTCATGTGTTTGTCGATTTCCATAGAGTATATGCTTTCCTAAGGAACAACTTAGTATACACCATGCTAAATCCCTTAGAAAAGAAAAGAGTTAGAGTATACGCCATGCCTAACTCGTTGCTGAGGAAAATCTATAGCTTAAGGAGTATATGCCATGCCCTTAGGTTGGCAAATATTAGCTATGCATAACATGATCAAAGCATTGGCATATTGTTATATTAGCTAAATATAATTAGTGGTGGATATCAAAGCCCTACCTTTACCTTTACTTTATCTTTATATCTTTTTATTTTTCTTAATATGAAATCCATGACAATTTGATATTTTAATAAATTCGAAACAAAATCACAATCCTCGTGGGATCGACCTCGTACTTGCTGCACTATACTATTGTTTTGATCTTGTGCACTTGCGAGTTAAAACGTACTAAATATTATCTATAAATTTAGGTAGTATTTGGCACAACAAGACGCCTGCTAGAGTTTGACATAGGCGATCATGTTTTCCTCAAGATATCTCCCATGAGGCATGAGGGGAGTGATGTGATTTGGGAGGAAGGGGAAGCTTAGCCCCCGATTTATTGGATTGTTGTGCAAATATCTACCTAAGTTAATAGGTAAATAATTGTTCGTTTTACCTGCAAGTGTACAAGGTTAACTTAGTAGTATATGGTGCAAGTACAGGATCATTCCCACAAGGATTGCTGAATTTTTGTTTAAAAATAAATTCCTTAAGTAAAACAAAGATTGATTGTCTAAGTGATAATAATAAAAGGTAGGGCTTTGATATCCACCACTAATTATATTTAGCTAATATAACAATATGCCAATGCTTTGATCATGTTATGCATATCTAATGTTTGTCAACCTAAGGGCATGGCGTATACTCCTTAGGCTATAGATTTCCCTAAGCAACGAGTTAGGCATGGTGTATACTCTAACTCTTTTCTTTTCTAAGGGATTTAGCATGATGTATACTAAGTTGTTCCTTGGGAAAGCATATATTCTATGGAAATCGACAAACACATGAGGCCTAGGGCATGGCATATACTCCCGGTTCCCCATGTTGATTAACCCAAGAATTGCGGTGTGGATTCTTTTGTTACTTCTATTAAACCCAGGACTCGGCCATCCAAATTGATTTAACTAACTAGTCCATACCACATGCATATGTTGATTAGGCACACACATATAAGGAATTCATGCAAGCTGGTGTTAATCAAGTTAAATAGCACAACAAGATTATTACAAGGGCGCCAATATTGAAATATTAACTAAACATAACTAGGGCTTCAATCAAGCCCTACTAATTAAATTAGCTACACATAAAATTGATGTTGAACATCTTTATAAAGAAAATAAAAGAAAGGAAAAGAATAAACCTGAGACTTGAACTTGAAGAGCTCCTATTCTTCTTCTTACAAAGTATATCTATTCTAGAGGCTTAAGGGTCTATTTATAGGCTTTAGAAGTCCTTGACAAAGTAGTAAATCAAGGGATTTCGTAGGGTTTCAAAACCTATTACAATTGAGAGTTGGAAAACCCTAATATGGAAAGAAAGACATTCTGGCCGCCACTTGATGTGTCTCATGCGCACAGGTGCGATCGATCGCAACCCGTGTGCGCTCGATCGCAGGTCTACGATAGATCCTTCTTCTATCATGCGCTCAACGCTCTTGGCTTGATTTGTGCTTGATCTTCTCAGGTACTACGCTCGATCGCAGGTACCCTGTGATCGATAGCAGTGTCAGAGAGCTCCCATTTTTTCCATCTTCTCTCTTTGAGCCCAAATCATCTAGATTTACTTCATTTTCTTCCAAAAGCCTACAAAGGTATGAAAAACACAAAAATGAATTAAAATGACCTAATTAACCAAAACCAAAGGATTAAAAAATGCAAGTTAAGGGCTGAAAATATGAATATTTTAGCACTTATCATGGATCTTTCGAGATCACTCATGCAGAGTTGCCTTACCCCCATACTTGCTGGGAACACATGATGTTTTCAATGTCTTGATGTTAAGAAAGTACATCGCTAACTTCGACGTCATTGTGTAATATGAGACATTGGGAATCAAGGAAGGATTGACGTACGTTAAGGAGCCGGTGAAGATCATGGATCGAAAGGAGCGAGTGCTACGTACCAAGACGATTCCTATTGTTAAGGTATTGTGGCATAACCATGATGTCGAGGAAGCATCATGGGAGGCTGATGTGGTCTTTTTGTGTCCAAAAATATCAATAATAAAATTAACTACTCGCAATAGAAAAAATCCTTATAGGATAGAGCTATATAGACTTATAGAGTGTGTCGAACCTCAAGGACTACGTAGGCATTGTTATCAAGCTTTTCAAGATTAAATATAACTCAATCTAAAATAGATTGTTTTGATTTTGTTTTCTAAAAATAAATACATAAAAGTAAAAATAAAGATAAAAAGTGATGAGAGATAGAATAAGGGTTGATTTCACCACTAACCACATAACAATGGTCAACCATAAATTAATAAGGGAAAATCATATTATGCATATAGGGCTCGTCTCACTCGAGTAGTCAAGAAAATACCATCATTTAAGAAATAAGTATAATCCATCTTTGGTTGGCACGGACCGACCACCTAAATACTAAGATGCGGTACGCTCCGTCTTCCCTAGGCATGGACTATCTAATTCCTTAATAGGCTACATACAATCAAGGGAATGGTATAACCTATCTTCGGTTGATACGAACTATCTACCTCACTTACATTAAACTAGGGGTTAGTACAATCCGTCTTCCATGGGCATGACCTATCTAATCCTCTTGATCATGTGTTAGTTAAAACCATTGTATAACAATTATTCACATAATCACAGAAAATATGAAGGATTGAGTTCAATCAATATAAAAGAGTTTCTAAGACAAGAGAAGAATTTCATCATGATTGAATATAAACATTAAAAGCAATTCTTACAGTTATACAACTATCATGCACATAGAAAAACCCAAATTAATATACAACATGGTGCTGGGATGGCCAACTGCCATGATCTTCATGGGCTACATCAACACCCTATTTCGAATTTAGCTGCTCATCATGGTGCTGGGATGGTCTCCTGCCATGATCTTCTCATCTTCAACTTGTTAGGCCTTAAAGAAGATAATTTATGTCTAAAACTAAGCACACCTTTCTCTTGAAGTTTGAGGTCTATTTATAGGGAGCAAACAAGCCCTAGAAGCCCTAGGAATCCCAAAAAAAATCGTAGGTTAGTCTCCTAGTCCAAATGGGAGACTGAAAACCTTTTCTAGGGTGGATTTGTGCTCTTTCTAGACTTTTCAACACAAGTGTGCTCAATCCCACTTGTGGTGCGCTTGATCCCACATACGCACGTGGGCTAAGGTGCACTCGATCCCACTTGTGGTGCGCTCGAGCGCACCTACACACGTGGTTGTTTTGTGCTCTTATCTTGTGGGGAAATTTTAGCATAGCAAACATCCGAATTAAGAAATTTGTATATAACATTTAATTATATCATTTTAAGTTAGCTTTCGGCTGCCATTGGTTTCATGTCAATTCGATACTCGAGTAGAAAGTTATGGTCAAAATACTAAGACATGTGCTAGGTCTTCTCAAAGTGCATTTTAGGTCCAAAATCAATGGTATTTCTTGTATCTTTATTAAAAACCTGAAAACACTAAAACAAAACAAGATCAAACAAATAACAATGCTAAGGAATTAACATATGCGAGTTAAGAGGCTTGAATGTGCAACATTCGGTGCTTATCACACCCCCAAACTTACATATTGCTAATCCCTTAGCAATACTAAACAGAAAATAAACTGAAAAACAACAAGATAAATCCTTCTTTCGTGAGATATACAATTGCATTTAACATATGCAACAAGCCTTTTCAACTCCTAGGCATCCCTAGAGGACTAGTGAAGTCTCGTGAGGGTTTAACATGAATGATACCCACAAAAATTGTTACTACCATTTTATTCCTAACAATGAAGCATTATAAAAATCATGGTTCTCATTCTTTAGCAAGCTTAACAAAACAAACATCATCTTCATAATTCCAGGAAATTAAGAATCAAGTTACTAAACATGGCATTATGAGATATCACAAGATTCAATTAGTGTAAAGATAACTTAACACATAGTCATGAGGTTTCAAAAACTAATCTCAATCATGCATGGTTCAATACTCAAAATTTGTTGGACTCCTCATTGGATTAAACAACCAAGGCAATTTTTTTTTTTTCCTTCTTTCTTTCTTGCAAGCTATGCAATGCTTAGCTCCCTTAAGCTTTCTAATTGACCCATGTATCGAGTGTTGAGTGCCAATGACTCCCAAATCAAATGACTTTAGGGCATTAGGTGTAAAGACACCCCTAAGGACTTACTAACTCGAGTCAAAAAGGCTACAAAGCTAAGCTATCCATGTTATCAATCAAACCAAACTTCTCACTTTTTGACACGAACACTCAATGCTTAATGAGACAAGAGGTCCAGTTACTCAGTGAAAAACTCAAATTGATCAATACTATTCGCGCTTTTTTTTTTTTTTTTTTTCTCTATGCCAAGGTCATTCCTCCAACAAGTTATCCAACTGCATTCAAGACAATGACAATAGACACAATTGATCTCAGATTTCATACCCCACAAACTAAATGCTCGTGTGCTTGTGAGAATCAAATTGAAACAAGTAATATCTCATGTTGCCAAAGAAAGTAACAAAACTCTAAATCCCCTAGTCAAGTGATCATCTGTTCATCGTGTTAAGTGTTATGTGCTAAAATATTCATATTTTAGCCCCTTAATTTACATTTGTTAATTTCTTAGTCTTGTTATTTTGTGCTATTTTATTTCCTTTTTGTGTTTTTCTATGTTTTTGTAGGTCATGGAAGAAAAGGAAGCATCTCCAGAAAGTTCAAGAATAAAGGAAAAAATTGGTAAAAAGCTAGAAGTCTTGGAACAAGAGGAAGCACCCAGATGCAGTGCGCTCTAGCGCACTATACCTAGGCTCGAGCACATATGCGCTTGAACGCCCAATAGTAGAGATCAATCGTAGGTGTGTGATCGAGCAGTTGAACTAGGACTTTAAACCTTTTCCCTTTCCTTCCCAAACTAGGTTTCCCAAAGTCCTAGTTGAACTAGGACTTGAAACCTACGAGTTTACTAGGGTTTCTAGGATTTCTAGGGTTTTTCTAAACCTATAAATAAACCTCTAGGCCTCTAGGAAAAAAAACACAATCTGGAGGAGAGGAATTGGAGGCTACTTCCAGAGTTTTTTTTTCGGTTCTTTTTGTTTTTTTTTTTTCTCTTTATTTTCATTATGTTTAACCAACTCTTAGTTAGGGGCTAGATTGAAGCCATAATCATGTCTTTTTAGGATTTCAATATTGGCGTCTTTGCTACAATCATATTTTTGTGTATTTAACTTGATTATTTCCTGCTTAATTGAATTTCTCATATGAATGTGTCTAATCAACATATGCATGTGGTATGGATTAGTTATTTAAGTCAATTTGGATGACCGAATCTTGGGCTTAATAGAGTGAAAAAAGATATCCTTGCGGGTTCTTGGGGTAATCAACATGGGGAACCGGGAGTATACACCCATGCCCTAGGCGTCATGTGTTTGTCGATTTCCATAGATTTATGCTTTCTTAAAGAACAACTTAGTATACACTCATGCTAAATGCTTTGAGAAAGAAAAGAGTTAGAGTATACACCCATGCCTAATTCGTTGCTTAGGGAGATCAATAGCTGAAGGAGTATACACTCATGCCCTTATGTTGGCAAACATTAAATATACCGGTATGATTGGCGCATTGGCATATTGTTATCTTAATTAATCTAATTAGTGGTGGATGTTGAATCCCTAACGTTTTCATTTATCTTTATCTCTTTTCATAATATCAATTTTGGCATTTTAATTTAGAAAATCAATTCTAAGCAAAATCAACAATCCTTGTGGGAATGATCTCGTATTTGCCGCACTACACTATCGTTTGATCTTCTGCACTTGTGAGTTAAAACGTAACAAATATTATCTATTAGTTTAGGTAGTATTTGTCACAACAAGTTTTTGGCACCGTTACCAGGGATTGGTTAATTTTGTTTAGAATTTTTTTTTTTCTTAGCTTATTTTTGTTTTTAATTTAGTTTTCTGTTTTCTGGTTTTCTGCAATACTGTGCTGTCTACGGAGGTGCGCTCAAGCACCCATTCCAGGGCGATCGAGCTTAGGGCTGGCAAAATGTGTTTTTTGTATCATGTTCGTGTCTGACCCAATTACAACCCGACACGTTTAAGCCTAACCCGAACACGACACGTTTAGCTAAACATGTCGAACCCCCAACTCGAACACGACACGATCTACAAACGGGTAACACGACATGAACCTATTTATATAAATGGGTCGTAATCGTGTCATGTTACCCGTTTATAGACCAATCCGACCCAACACAAATGACCAAAAAAAAAAAGTGAACTGTCAGATAGTCGCAGATAGAGAGAGAGAGAGAGAGAGAGAGAGAGAGAGAAAGAAAGAGGAAGGAAGAGAGCATAAACTACCATGAGTCAAAGCACGAACAAGGCTAGCTCTTCGGCCACTGTAATCTTCGAAGGTCTCCTTTACGGTTCGCGGACTGGAAGCCATTTCCATGTGAGCAATCAGAGATCCAAAAATGGTGCGAATTGGATGTGAATTTATGGCTGCAAATTGCAGTTTGTTAAGTGCTAAAATATTCATATTTTTAGCCCTTAACTTACATGTGTTAATCCTTTAGTTTCGGTTAATTTATGCTATTTTAGTTCTTTTATGTGTTTTCCTTGATTTTGTAGGTCATTGGAAGAAAAAAAAGCAATCTCAAAAGTTTCGGACTTAAAAGAGCTATTTTGGGAAGATTGGAGGCTCTGGTAGTGCGATCGATCGCAGTGGAGCTGTGATCGAGCGTACTACAGGTGAAGACCACAAAGCGCAAGGCACCTGCGATCGAGCGCCCAGTACAAAGAGGATCAATCGCAGACCTGCAAATGATCTCGCACAGGCTGCAATCAAGAGCACCCGTGCGTGATGGGCAAGTCAACCGCCAGCCTTGATATGGAAAGTGTGATTTATAGGGTTTTGTAACTTAGTGCGAACTAGGGCTCAAACCCTATGATTTTTAGGGTTTTTAGAGTATTCTTAAGGCTTATAAATAGACCCTTAAACCTCTAGAATAGATACACAATTTCCAAGGAGAAGAATTGGAGCTCTTCAAGTTCAAGTTTTGGGTTTATTCTTTTCCTTTCTTTTATTTTATTTTATTTTATTTTATGAAGATGTTTAACATCAAACTTATGTGTAACTAATTTATTTAGTAGGGTTAGATAGAAGCTCTAGTTATGTTTAGTTAATATTAAATATTGGTGCCTTTGTGATGATCATGTTGTGGTATTTAACTTGATTAATTCATGCTTTCATGAATTCCTCATATGTGTGTGCCTGATCAACATATGCATGTGGTATGAACTAGTTAGTTAAATTAATTTGGATGACCAAGTCCTGGGTTAATCAACATGGGAAACTGGGAGTATACACCCATGCCCTAGGCCTCATGTGTTTGTCGATTTCCACAGAATATATATTTTCTTAAAGAACAACTTAGTATACACCCATGCTAAATCCTTTAAGAAATAAAAGAGTTAGAGTATACACCCATGCCTAACTCGTTGCTTAGGGAAATCAATAGCTTAAGGAGTATACACCCATGCCCTTAAGTTGACAAACATTAGATATACATAACATGATCAAAACATTGGCATATTGATATATTATCTAAATATAATTAGTGGTGGATATCAAAGCACTACCTTTTTATTATTATCAACTCAAAACCAATCTTTGTTTTATTTTACTTTTGGAATTTATTTTAGACAAAATTTAGTAATCCTCGTGGGAATGACCCCATACTTGTACTCTATACTACTATATTGACCTCATGCACTTGCGGGTAAAACATACAATTATTTGCCTATTAATTTAGGTAGATATTTGTAACAACAAGTTTTTGGTGCCGTTGCCGTGGATTGCGGCAAATTTTGTTTAGAATTATTTTCCTTTAGTTGTGTTATTTTGATTTAGTCTTTTTTTATTTTCTGTTTTTTTCCGTAGTTACTGTTCTGCCTCTGGAGGTGCGCTCGAGCACCCAACCAGGGCGATCGAGCGCACCTTGTGGTGCGATCGATCGCACATCCAAAAAGCAGCACAGTTACTACACTATTTATAGATCTGATTTTTTTTTTTATTTTGTTTCATGCAAGGTCATTCGAGTTTGCATATTAGTAAGTTTTTATTTTTAATTTTGTTTTTATTTTCCTTTTAATTTTAATTTCTTTTTGTTATTTTATTTTTGTTTTCACACATGTAGGGCGACATTCTGACACCCCGTAGACCATGTTCATGTTGCCACGACCCTTATTACCATGTTAGAAAATGTCCTACAATGAGACAAACTTCTAACCAACCTTATGGGTATATGAACACATCATTCTCTAGACCAAGGAATGACCGCTATTTTGATTCCTGTTACCCATCATTGAGCCAACAGTCCAATCTCTCATGGCAAGCTCAAGCTCCCAGAATTCATGCTCTACAAGCTCATGGACTGCAACATCACTCATATCAGCAATTTTATGATCATGAATATTCTTCTCAATCAGCTCCACAACAACAATATCTAGAAGAACCACCTCCTCCAAAAAGGTCTGCCTTAGAAGAAGCAGTTGCTGCCTTAGAAAAACAGTATGCTGACTTTACAAAACATGTGGTGGCTCATCTTAGCCGCATGGAGGAAAGAGAGCAATCATTTGAATGGATGGAGGCCCACCTCAAGCAAAAATCAGATACACTTAAAGAAGAAGAAGAGTGTCAAAGTCAGTTGGTGGCCAATCCTAATGAGCATTACATGGCGGAAGAATGCACATACTATCTTGCGTAAGCTGTCACACTGAGGAGTGAAGAGGTGGTTGAAAATCCAGTGGAAGAGGGAAAGGAGGAGCAAACTGAAGTTTCACAGAAGCCACATCAGGAAAAAGAAGAGATCACTAAGATTTTTTCAACATTAGCTCTTATTCCTAAAACACCAAGAGGCCAAGAGAGAAGTCTATTAGAATTACCACAATAGCAAATTGAGGACATCAAGATAGAAAAGCACCCTGAGTTTTTTTTCTTACTTTATTCCAGTTCATGATTCCCGACCGGATGAGAAACTGTTTGAGAAAACTCAGAGTGGTCCTCCCCGATCTATAAACACTGGGAAGCACCTTGCAACAGAAAAGATTCATTCCCTTTGGTGCAAGAGAAGGAAAGATTGGAGCTTCAAGTTTAAAGTACCACAGTCTGGCTGAAGACGTTAAATTTAGTGCTCATGGGAGGCACCCCATAGTTTATCTTGTTATTTTATTTTTCTGTGCTTCATTTTTTTTTTTTTTATTTATCTTTAGTCGCTTTGCTCTTTTTACTTGTTTTTGTTTTTCTTATTCTGTAGGGACAAGTGTGCTTCGATTCAAGTTTGGGAGTGTGCTATGAGCCATGCTTTCCAAGACGATGTTTTCCATCTCCTAAGTAAATTCTTTCCTTGTTTTAGACACATTGGGGACAATGTGTCATTTAAGTTTGGGGGTATGGAAACATATGTTGTTTACACACACTTTGTCCCAGTTTCATGTTATTTGTTTTATTTGTTTGTTTGTTATTTGAGAAAAAAAAAAAAAAAAATCTCAATCTATGCATGTTCATGTTTGCCCTAAAAATTTGGTTAATTTGAGAGAATTGTGGCTTGAATTCATCAGTGAGCTTAAAATTTTGAACACATGATCTGATGAGAGAATTTGTTAATTTGATTACTTGCTTAGGACAGTTGAGAATTCACATGTTTGATCTGATCACACAAGCACATTAGCACATAATTTGTGGGGTATGACATGAAAGTCCGATGTTTGTATTTCTATGTCTTGAGTGAAATTGGATGACTTATTAGATGGATACTTTGACATATATATATATATATATATATATATATATATATATATATATATATGTATATGAAAATAATAATAATAATAATCACTAATAAGCTTTTCACTAAGTAACTAGACCTCTTGCTTCAAAGCATTGAGTGTTCACGTCAAAAGGTGAAAAATTTTGATTTGATAGATGCCATGGTTAGTTTGGTTTTATAGCCTTTTTTACTCGAGTTAGTAAGTCCTAGGGGTGTCTATACACCTAATGCCTTAAAATCATCTGGTTTGGGAGTCATTGACTTAACACTCGTTACATGGGTCAATTGGAAAGCTTAAGGGAACCAAACATTGCACAACCTGACCAAAAAAAAAAAAAAAAAAAAAAGAAATATGCCATTGTTTGAGATATGGAGACATTACACATTGGAAATACTTGGAAGCATCATAGTTTTGTGCTAGTTCACTTTACACAATTTTCAAACTTGTGATGTTTTAGCATGTCCTTTGTAAGTAATTGAACTTTGAGATTCCAATTCATTGTGAAGATGGAGTTCATCTTTTTAAGCCTACTAATGAATGAAAATCATGATCTAGAATTTTTGGAATAACATGAACTGTGCATGATGTTTGTGGGTAACATTTTTGGAAAACCCTCACGAGACTTCACTCGTCCGCTAGGGAATTCCTAAGGCTTTAAAAGGCTTGTTGCATACGCTAAATGCAATCGTACATCACACGAAAGAAGGATTTATCTTTTTATTTTCAGTTTTTCAATTTAGTCTTTAGTTTTGTATTGCTAAGGGACTAGAAATATGTAAGTTTGGGGGTGTGTTAAGTGCTAAAATATTCATATTTTTAGCCCTTAACTTACATGTGTTAATCCTTTAGTTTTGGTTAATTTATGCCATTTTAGTTCCTTTATGTGTTTTCCTTGATTTTGTAGGTCATTGGAAGAAAAAGAAGCAATCTCAGAAGTTTCGGACTTAAAAGAGCTATTTTGGGAATATTGGAGGCTCTGGTAGTGCGATCGATCGCAGTAGAGCTACGATCGAGCACACTACAGGTGAAGACCACAAAGCGCAAGACACCTGCAATCGAGCACCCAGCACAAAGAGGATCGATCGCACACGGGCTGCGATCGAGCGCACCCTCTCGTGATGGGCAAGTTAGCCGCCAGCCTTGATATGGAAAGTGTGATTTTTAGGGTTTTGTAACTTAGTGCAAATAGGGCTCAAACCCGGCGATTTTTAGGGTTTCTAAAGTATTCATAAGGCTTATAAATAGACCCTTAAACCTCTAGAATAGACACACAATTTTCAAGGAGAAGAATTGGAGCTCTTCAAGTTCAAGTTTCGGGTTTATTCTTTTCCTTTCTTTTATTTTATTTTATGAAAATGTTTAACATCAAACTTATGTGTAACTAATTTATTTATTAGGGCTAGATTGAAGCCCTAGTTATGTTTAGTTAATATTCAATACTGGAGCCTTTGTGATGATCATGTTGTGGTATTTAACTTGATTAATTACTGCTTTCATGAATTTCTAATATGTGTGTGCCTAATCAACATATGCATGTGATATGGACTAGTTAGTTAAATCAATTTGGATGACCGAGTCCTGGGTTTAATAAAAGTAACAAAAAGAAATCTACACCGGGTTCTTGGGTTAATCAACATGGGGAACCGAGAGTATACACCCATGCCCTAGGCCTCATGTGTTTGTCGATTTCCACAGAATATATGCTTTCTTAAAGAACAACTTAGTATACACCCATGCTAAATCCTTTAAGAAAGAAAAGAGTTAGAGTATATACCCATGCCTAACTCGTTGCTTAGGGAAATCAATAGCTTAAGGAGTATACACCTATGCCCATAGGTTGATAAACATTACATATACATAACATGATCAAAACATTGGCATATTGATATATTATCTAAATATAATTAGTGGTGGATATCAAAGCCCTACCTTTCTATTATTATCAACTCAAAACCAATCTTTGTTTTATTTTACTTTTGGAATTTATTTTAGGCAAAATTTAGCAATCCTCGTGTGAATAACCCCGTACTTGCACTCTATACTACTATATTGACCTCGTGCACTTACGGGTAAAACATATAATTATTTGCCTATTAATTTAGGTAGATATTTGTAACAACACAGTTGTACCTATTGTAGGAGTGGGATTTGGAATTGCAGAGAGGGTAAGGCGATACCATGAGGACGGATCGGCGAGAGCGTGGGAGATTCAGAGATGCATGTAAACTTGGTGTGGACCGAAACGGAGAAAGGGGGAAGTCAGTGTGTGTGATTAACGCTGTCTGTTTCTTGCTATTCCCACTCCTCTTTTTATTATTTCTTGACAATCCGATCGGACCCAAACCGAGGCCCTAGGGGTGAAGTCTACTTGAGAGATCGAGAGAGAGACAGAGACAGAGAGAGCGACAGATCGTGACGTTGAGGCCGTGAGGGTGACTGGGTGAGTGAACTGAGTTAGGCGCCACGTAATGGTGAGCCAATGAGGCCGTGCATCGTGACCATGAGGCGTGAGGGTAGTGGGCGGACAGGTGTCCTGAGCAGGCTAAGTAGCGTGAATTTTTTTTAGGGTTGAGAATGAGACGTTGAGTAAGTTAAGGTAAAGCCTTTTAGGTTTAATGTTTAATGAAAAATAATAATAATAATAATAAACGGGTCAAACGTGTCAGCCCGCGAACACGGTGGGTTGACACGACCCGACATGTTTACTAAACATGTCGTAAACAGGTGACCCGTTTACGACCCAAACCCGTTAAAGCCTAACCCTAAACCAAATTTTATGTGTCGGGTTCGTGTGTCACGGTTAAATTGCCAGCCCTAATCAAGAGCAGCACTTGAACTTGTTAAATTGCTTTAGTAGCTTAGTGCTAATACTTAGGAGTTGTAAGCTTCAACTTGTTTAGTCATTCTTTCCATTAGACGTAATCATGTTATTAGAAGGCATCATGTTGGTTAGGAATTGCTAGAACCCTTTTTTGGCCTTAGGACTAGTCAGAGGAAGGCTCGGGAAGCAAGTGGGTCAAATGAGGTTCTACCTAAACCTCACTGGACAAACACTAGTCCCTAGGTCGAGCACTCGACCAGGGTCGTTCAGGGAATGGCCTTTTTGGCCAAGCACCCAACGACCCTTGTTTTCGAGTCTAGGGTTTGTTTTAGTGGACTTAGGACTAATGGGAGGTTTTTCACAAATTTGGAGAGCCCAAAACCCTTGGAAGGATACTCAGAGAACCTATACAACCCAGGTGAGTTTTAACTCATATAATGCTCGCCATTTATTTTCCCGCATTGCACGACTATTTTTGTGTACCAAAACATGCATATTTACAACTCTCACAATATATTCCATGCTACACATGAACTCTAGCTTTTTGTGAAAAATGTGCCGCTTAACAAAGATAATGACATTGGGACTTGTAAAAGCATGCATGTAAAATACCGACAAAATTAATTGCATTGTATGACATGGTACACCGGTACGTGTAGGAAAATGGTTATGAGATTACTATACATGTTAACTTTATTGTCAAATGTATGTGTTGTTATATGGGCCTTGGATCCAATAGTTGTTTTGTGACTGGCACAGCCTTAACGGGTGGTCACTACAGGACGTACATCATTAGTAGTATGAACCACCTGAGGTCCGACTCGGTCGAGCTGCTAGTGTTATGGATGGTAGCGTACAATGGTCGAGGCATCGGCACTGAATTATAGGTCCCTCAGGACAGTGCCAACCCTGTTGAGAAGGGGTAATATCATGGGTAGACCATACTATTTGATAAGTGCCAAATATTTCATATTTGGACCCTTTTATTTACATTAGTTAATCCTTTAGCTGTGTCATTATTTAATATTTTGTATTAGTTTTGTATTTTAAATGTTTTGTAGGTCAATAAAGAAAAACTACAGCTTTAAAGGGAAAAATGCAAAGTTTGGAAGAAAGCATACTTTGAGAAGACCTAGATGAGGTGGTTACGCTTAACCAAATCCAAGAAAAAGGTTAAATCAGATTAAATTGGATAAAAGATCAGATTGAATAAGATTTCGGATCGGATTTAAATTCAGATTCTGTACATGTCTCAGTATTTTGACTATAACTTTCTGCTCAAATATTGGCTTGAAGTTATTTAAGCGGCATTGGAAAGCTAACTCAAAATACTACAATTTATTTTGAAATAGGATTTTCCTAATTCGGACAGTTACTATGCCAAAATCGCCCCGCAATTAAAGGACACAAATCTCGACGAATCCTATTCCGATTTTAGACTTCAATTTTGACTGGGAGATAGTCCTCCGAATTATCTAGGTTTAATAAGGCTTTTAGGACTTCCCTAAGCCTATAAATAGACTTATTTGCATTCAAGAAAAGATATAGAATTCCAGAGAGCAAAATTATACAGTTTTTCTCTTTTTAGTTTAGGTTTTCTTTAGATTGATGTTTTATTTTTATGTGGAGCTAAATTCTCAATTAAGGTTTGGGATGAAGCCTCACCGATGAAGAACATCAATACTTTCATGTAAGTCTTTATTTATCTGATTTTATTGGGTTTAATATTTCAATTGTTTTACTTCTTTTCAATATGTGGAGTGATTCTTGGATATCTTTTGTGATTCAAGGATACACTTGATGATTTAAGATAATTATACATAATTGATTGCTTGATTTTATTTGCCTAAATAATTGGATATCCCTTATGATTTGTTCTACGGACACATTTGGTGTTTCAATTAAGATTGGATATCTTTTGTGATTTACGGATACATTTGATGATTTAATTGCTATTGGATTCCTCTTGTGATTTGTGCAATGAATGGATACATGGGATAGTTTTGATTAATTGTTTGAAGCATAGTAAAACATATCTAAGATTTTAATTGTGAGAACTTCAGATTAATATTGATAAACATGGAAGTATGTTGTTATGATTCGGTGATTGTGAATTCCCAAACCTTAGTATTTGATCTCTTAGTTTATTTTAATTAGTTTATGTTTGTCTTTTAATTTTTAAAACCAAAATTCAAAATCCTTTTGGAACTAGGTTAGGATTTAATTAGTTTAGATTTAAATTGCTTTTCCAAAAATACAATTCTCTGTAGGTTCGACCTCGCACTTGCAATCCATTATATTGCAAACGATTTGTGCACATGCGAGTATTAAAATTTGCACAACACTGTTGAACTATCACTCTTACTCATAATTATAAGGATGTATTATATCTATATCGTCCATGGATAACTGTCATGACTAAACTATCGCATTCTTTACCAAACGGAGTCTATCACTAAAATGGCATGGTTATTATATGCATTAACTTTCACAAAGTCCTTGGACTTACCCCCTTATTTTTATGTTTTTCCCCTTCCATTATAAATAATTGCGCGATTTAGCTAGCCTAGAAGAGGATGCTTATGGACCTGAATTAGGTGATTGCTCACGACCTGATCTGAGTTGTTTTTGAAGACATGGACCCTGTTTCGTTGAAATCCATGTGGGACGATGGAGGAACCACATGGGAGGAAATGAACAAGATTGTCAATTCTTTGGCAATACTCAAACTTAGGATTTGATCATTTTATCTTTTTGTAAGACAATTATCTTGTGGTTTGTAATATGTTATGACGGTTTGTTGACCGATACATTTGGTGACGTATTTATATGATGAGGTTATTATGTTTACTCTAGTGTATGAACTTGTGGTTGTTAGTTATTGCTTTCCGTACCTATAGTTTAAAGTCTTCTGCTGAATTCTCTAATATAGGAGAGGTTATGATCCCTAAGTCTTGTTCCTTGAGGGATAGGGTTGGGAGACGAGCCATGGGGTCAATTACCAATTAATTGATTTTCCCATTGGGGTCGTTACGATGTATGATTGTCGTGTGAAGCCAAGGTTCTTTGAATCTAGTGCGAGAAGTTTTCAAGTTAATAATCGTAATCTTGTGGTGATTAGAGAAGTATGATTTCTTGTGCGACATTACATTGTTTTGCTTTTGAAGACAAAAGGGTGGAATGGATTAATTGGGCATTCAAAGGATCGTGGAAAGAACCATCCAAATTCGAGATCGAATTCTCCCCAACAGGGGGAGAATGATGTAGGGGGAATGGGTGGAACTTACCCCCTACGGATTTCAATAATGAGGGTGTGAATTCGAGGACGAATTCTCTCTAGCCTAAGGAGGATGATATGGACCAGAAAGCTAAGGATTTCATAAAGAGGAGTGAGGTAGATGTAAGGGTAAATGGTCTTCAAAAGACTGTACCAGCAAGGGGTGACAAGATAAGGTCACACGCTCGCAAATGGAAATTGTTGAAGTAGCTACAGAAGCTGCCATTCGCTAGCTGTTTGAACAATATAGCGAATGGGATACTCCTGGAAGGTCTCCATAATAAAACCAGAGGCATCTATTCGCAGCTCGTTTGAAGGCCTTTCGAACGGCCATATGTTATGTTATTTTTTAGTTTTTAGTTTTCGTACTTAGTTTTAGTTTTATGTTTTGACCATCAACGGAGGCATGTTCCGTTTGAACGGCCATCTATTTTACGTAGTTAAATTCCAGTTTATTTAGGGACCGTCCGAACGGGGGAATGTCCCATTCGAACGGCCAGCGTAGAAGTCTAAAATGACATAAATTCGTATTACTATTAGGGTTGGGAGTTTGGGGGTCTATAAATACATGTTTATAGCCTAAGAATGTAGCTTTTATATTATTTGAGTTTTGTTTAATAAGATCAATCAGAGTTGAGTTTCTTTAGGATTTTCCTTCAAACACTAGAGAGTATCTAGCGTTTAGAGAAGATTTCTTAGATCCTTTGATCGTATCAAGATCTAGAAATACCTATCTATTCTTTATTGTTGTTCTTCTTTACAGCCCGCTAAGTCACGCTGCATCAACTCCCTTTTCCAAACGACATCGTTCCACAAACAGGTAACGATGCCGTTTCAACTCTGACAAAGGACATTTTTTGTGCTATTTAGAATGGCACCGTTTTGAACTGAAATGACGCCGCTCCTTGTAAACTTGAACAAGGCCGTAAAAAACAACACGACATCGTTTTGGACAATACCCAAGATGACATCATTTCAGATTTTCCAAAACGAATCCAAGATTCAACCCGAATGGGCCCCTAAGTGGAAGTTCACAGCCCACAAGTTTGTACTTAGGGCCCAACCCCTAGCACAAAATGCCCAAGCCCAAGACCAGTCAACAATCAATGGGCCCAGGCCTGACCCGATACCCTACCCGAGATTGAACCAGGAGTACAGAACTGACACAAAAGTCGCGGCTGACATGCGACAGAGTCGAGCCGAGCCAAGCCATTCCACACGCCAGACCCGAACCGCGTCTAGCACGTCCAGGTGCCAGAGCCACCTCTATAACGACCCAGATGGGCAAGTCCATTAACTAGTAATTGATCACATGGTTCGTCTCCCAACACTATCCCTCACGGAACAAGACTGAGGGATTTCAACCTCTCATAGACAAGAGACCTGAGCGGAAGACTTTCTAAACTATAGGAATAAAGAGCATTGCATACACAACTACACATTTATACACCAAAGTAAACAAATACCTCATAATGTGAAGATAATCATCAAATAAGGTTACAATCCTTAATATAATTGTCTTAACAAAAGATTAACAGATCAAATCCTAAGTTTAAGCAAAGCCAAGGAGATAACAATCTTGATCATATCAGCTCGGGTGGTTCCTCCATTAGTCCACATAGAGTGTAACCAAATTGGATTCAAGTCCTCAAAAATTATTCGAATTAGGTCCTACACAATCACCCTCGTCTGCTCTGAAGGCATCTTCGTCTAAGCTAACTAAACCGCACAATTATTCGTAATGGAGGGGGAAAAACATAAAATAAAGGGGTAGGTCTAAAGACTTAGTGAATGTTAACGCAGATAATGCCCATGCCAGTTTTTGTAATGAACTTTGGCTTTTATAAAGTATGCAACAGTTCCATCATTACAGTTTATCATAAATGTGATATAGATATATGATATATGTATATGATATAAAGTAATAGTCATAGTTCAACAGTATGGTCTACCTAAGATATTACTCATTCTCAGCAGGGTTAGCGCTGTCCCAAAGGACTTGTAATACAATGCTGGTGCCCCAGCCATTGTAAGCTACCGTACATCCCATTAGTGACATGACTGAATCCGACCGCGAGTGGCCCACACCACTAATGATGTCCGTCTTATAGTGACCAACCATTAGGGAATGGTTGCGCCTGGTCATGAAACCATTGGATCCAAAGCCCACATAAGGATATACACATTTGACCATAAAGTTAACATGTATTGTAAGCCCATGGTCATTATACCGCACGTACCGGTGTACCATGTCATACGATACAACTTATCTTGTCAATATTTTGCATGCATGCTTTTTTTACAAGTCTCACTTTGTTAACATATTCAGCACCACGTTTTTCTCAAAAGTGCTAGAGTTCATGTGCACAAGTTTAAATCATGAGAGTTGCAAATATGCATGTTTTGATATATAAAATAGTCATGCAGTAATGGAAAATAACAGCGAGCATTATGAGAGTTAAAACTCACTTGAGTCGATTAAATCCACCGAGTATTCCTTCCACAAGTTCAGGTCCTCCAAATCTATGGAAAACCTTCTATTAGTCCTAGGTCTGACTAAAACAACCTTAGAGCATGAAAAACAGGAGCTATCAGATGGCCGACCAAAATAACATTCCCTATAACGCTTCTAACAGTACGTCTAGGCCTGATGTCTTACGTTCGCCCAGAACGTTTCAGGTACAACCTTATTTTGTCCATTCATCCTCCTATCCTCCCAAATCGATTTCTAAGGCTACCAAGAGGCTTTCTAAGACTACCTATCTCAAAACAATGTTTCCATGCAATAGAAAACATAATGGATTGCTAAACCTAACTCTAAACAACATCAAAGATCTCAACCCAACATCTAAGCTAGTCTAGAAAGCATTAAAAGAGCGTAACGACTTAGAAAGAAAAGGTTAGGTGCAGAGGGTTACCTTCAAGAAGCAATCTTCAAGAAAACACCTCTCCTTCTCCACAAAACACACAATCTCTTAAGAACACACTCACAAAAGGGTTTCTAGGAGTCTGGGGCAAGTTTGCACAAGAAAGGGGCGAAGGTAGGGTTAGTATTTATAGAGGAGAAAAGCTGGAGACGTTCACCAACTCTTCTGAAAAGTAGCGGATGTCCGATACTATTAGGGCGTATGTCCGGTACTGTTTACACAGCGGTCCAAAGGCTGTATCGCACGTCTACCATCCCTAGCATACGTCCGATCCGAAAGTCTTAATTCCCAAAATGCCCCTATAGTGATCCTTAGTGACCTAAAACCCAAATTAACCCTATAACTAGGCGACTTAAGCTTAGTTAATTATTTGGGTCACTACATTCTCCTCTCCTTAAAAAAAATTTCGTCAAAATTTCTATATAAAATACCAAAAGAACAACATTCAAAGAGGAACAGAATGTTACCTTTCATTTGTGGTATTGTCGATATCGTGCTAAGTAGGTTTCTGGGCTATCTTCCCATCCATTAACTAGCACTTCATCATCCTCGAACAACTGTGGAAAATCACCTTGTAAGTAATCTAGCGGATCATACTCGATGTCACAAACGCTATACTAATCGTCATCAATCTCTACTCCTAAATCCATCTGTTCACACAATGTGTAGTTCCACATGCAGTCTGGGTCGATTGGTATATGTGCCATGATCACAATCACTCAAACAAATGTGGATAACAACTCCACATGTCTTGCTCCATCTCTTATGATGCTTCCTCGACACCATGGTTATGCCATAGTACCGTAACAATAGGAATCATTTTGGTACGTAACACTTGTTCCTTCCTGTCCACAATCTTCACCGGTTGGTCAATCCCTCCTGGATCCCTAATGGCTCGTATTCCACAATTACATTAGCGATTTACTTCCTCAACATCGAGACATGAAAAATATCCTATGTTTCGACCAAATCTGGGGGTAAGGAAACTCTGTATGCCAACCTCCCCACTCTCTAGGTAATCTCAAACGGTCCAATAAATTGAGGGCTGAGCTTCCCCTTCTTCCCAAATCACATCACTCCCCTCATGGGTGATATCTTGAGGAATACATAGTTTCCGACTTCGAATTCCAACAATCAACTCCGGTTATCGGCATAGCTCTTTTGCCGACTCTAAACTGCACTCATCCTTTCCCTAATGATGAGCACCTTATCACGAGTATCTTGAATCAATTCCGACCCCATTGTCTACGTTTCACTGACGTTGTCCCAATACAAGGGTGACTGACACTCACGTCCATAAGGTGCTTCATAAGGCGGCTTTCCAATAGTCGCCAGGTAACTATTGTTGTAGGCAAACTCAATCAAAGGTAGGTACTGGACCCAACTACCCTTGAAATCCAACACGCAAGCTCGTAGCATGTCTTCCAGAATTTGGTTAGTCCGCTCCGACTGACCATCTGTCTGGGGGTGAAAAGTGGTACTAAACTTCAGCTCCATCACCATCTCCTTCTGCAAACTTTGTCAAAACCTCGAAGTAAAGCGAGAGTCTCTATCCGATATAATTGCTGATAGTACTCCATGTAATCGGACTATATTCTGAACATATAGTCTAGCCAACTCATCCATCGGATCCTTAACCTTCATGGGAATGAAGTGAGCACTCTTTGTGAGACGATCGACTACTACCCAAATGGAATCCTCTCTAGTGGGTGTCTTAGGTAACTCCAAAATAAAATCCATAATGATCTTATCCCACTTCCACTTAGGTATAAGCAAGGGTTTGAGTGTCCCTACTGGCCTCTGATGCTCTACTTTAACCTGTTGGCAGGTTGAGCATTGCTCCACAAATCTTGCGATATCCCGCTTCATATTGTTCCACCAATATGATCCTTTCATATCCCTGTACATCTTAGTACCACCAGAATGTATAGTGTACGGGGAACGATGAGCCTTGCTCATTATCTCCTTCCTTCATCCTCCACTTTTTGGCACACATACTTGCTTGAAATGGGTGAGCAACCCATCATTTTTTGGACAAAACTCCTTTGCTTTTCCTTCTTCAAGCAACTGCTTGATCATGGCACACTCAGGGTTTTCCAATTGAGCGGCTTTGATTCTAGCAAGTAGCTCTGATTGAACAACCAAGTTAGTCAAATGTGCAGGCACACCTTCACCTATTACTTCCAATCCCATCCTAGCGAACTCCCTGACAAACTGAGGTTGAGAAATTCCAAGAATGACATGCTGCACCGTTGATTTCCTACTCAAAGTGTCTGCTACTACGTTAGCCTTTTCAGGATGATATCTCACAATCATAATCCTTGATCAATTCCAACCACCTTCTTTGCCTCATGTTAAGCTCTTTCTGGGTAAAGAAGTACTTCAAGCTTTTATGATCCATATAGATCTCGCACTTTTCTCCATACAAGTAGTGCTTCCAGATCTTTAAAGCAAACACGACTTCTACCAACTCCAAGTCGTGTGTGGGATAGTTATGCTCATAAGTCTTTAGTTGGCGTGAAGCGTAAGCAATAACATTGCCGTTTTACATAAGCACGCACCCTAATCCCTTCTTAGAGGCGTTGCTATACACTACGAAATTGCTAGATTCCATAGATAATGCCAACACTGGAGCAGTTATCAAGCGCTTCTTCAGCTCTTGAAAACTTTTCTCACACTCGTCCATCCAAACAAAGCAGTAAGTGGTCCGAATAGCTTCGAGACACCCTTGATAAAGCGTCGATAGTAACCAACGAGTCCTAAGAAACTTTGAATCTCGAATATGCTGGTTGGCCTAGTCCAATCCACCACTGCCTTTACCTTTTCCAAGTCAACTGCTACACTTTCTCCAGAAATCACGTGTTCGAGGAAAGATACGCTATCCAACCAGAACTCCCATTTCTCGAGTTTAGCATAGAGCTGCTCCCTTTGAAGCCTCTCTAATGCCTTCCGTAGATGCTCCTTGTGCTCCTCTGACAAATCTTATTATTTTTCAACATTGTAAAACAATCCAAATCTTAAGACTGAGCAGTGGGCCGGTTTTGGTTAAGAACCGGCCAACTAGTCATATCCGCCCACCACCCATAAGGATTTTTCACCCATAATCCCTAGTGGGCAGGTGGCTTTTAAACCATCAGCCAATTGACGAGCAGATAACACTTCTTTGATGCAGAATAATTGCCCACTCTCTCGCCCATTCAAAATTTTATTATTATTATTATTATTATTTTTTTTTTTTTTGGTTGTCGACCCATCCAAAAAAAGAAAATAAAATAAAATTGTTAAGTGCTCTTTTGGTACTTTCGGGTGTAAGAAAAGAGAAAAAAAGACATTTATTTCTCTCATTTAAATTTTAGAAAATAATATAGACTTAAGACGAGAGAATTTTTCAAAAAAATATCTCAACAAAAGCAGTCATAGTTTTCGAAGCCCTGTTCGGTTGAAGCACATATTCCCATGCTTGATTCTCCCTTTCTCGTCCAACGGTAAAATCCTCTCAAATTTGTGAATCCCAATTTTGCATCTAATGGATTGAAACATGCCACGTCTTCAAAATCTAATTTTCAAATTATTTTGAAGGAAAATTCGTAAAGAACTCTTGAATTACTGCAAGTTTTGAAATGACCCCTATAAATTTTAAAAATTTCTTCAAACTTTCAATTTGATGCAATTTATCCCTCTGTCAATTTTTACCGTTAAACCCTTATGAAAACTCTTAAAAAGACAAAATTATCTTTCGATTTTCATTTTTTTTTAAAAATAAAATAAAAAAAAAAGGTCACAAGGTGGCCCAACCACGGGTCACCTTGTGATTTTAATTTTTTGATAATACATTTATTCTTTTAATTATTAATTTGAAATTTTATAAAAAAGTCAATGGTATAATAGTCAATTTATCACTTTTAACGTTTAAAAATTGACAAAGAAACTAAATTGAAAGTTCAAAGGATAAAATTTAGAGTGTTTGAAATTGGGAAAAATACAAAAATCAGTCATTCTGGTTTACTTGATTTGCAATTAACTCATTGTAATATCAAAATGAACTTAAAGGTCCCTAAGGTATGCCAAAAAAATAATTTAGTCCCTATGGTCAAATTCCTTTCACTGACTTAACAGATTATGATAACATGAAACGTTAGAACCAATAAAATTGTGATACTTGTCATATTTAAGTCAGTGTCACATTAAAAAAATTTGTTAAATTAGTGGACGAAATTTGACTGTAGGGACTAAATTATTTTTTTGGCATACTTTGAGAACCTTTAAGTTCATTTTGATACAATGAGTAAATTGTAAATCGGGTAAACCACAAGGACTAAATTTTTTTTTTTCCCTCTTAAATTTAAGGAGATTTTTTCAAAACATGTGATAGTTCAGAGATTTAAAATAAAATTTTCCCTTATTTTAAACATATCTGTAAAAATCTGAAAATAAAGCAAGTAGGAAACATTGATGATGGATCCTACAATTCTCTCCAATGTTTGCGAGCATTTTTATTGAATTTTTCAAATAAAAATTAAATTTAAAGAGATACATTTTTTTTTAAAAAAAAAAAAAGTTCAAGCATTTTATTTCTTTTTCGTAAATACATTTGCTAGCTTCATTTCGGTTAATAAGTACTGAATTTCACTTTTTACTTTTTACTACAAAGTACAAGGCCGTCAACTTAACACATTTCTACTCCCCCTTTTTTACCCCTTCCCCCCATTGACAAGTTACAAGGTCAGTCCCCAAAATTGTACATTCTACTTCTGACATTGCTGAAGAGGCACAACCCAATACTCTGCAATATCCAAAACTCTAAAAATGCCACAGCCCTAAAGAATGTTAATTTCCTTTCTCACCAAAAATTACTAGGTGATGGTATCAATCTTAGCCCCCTGTCGGAGCGGGAAAGAGAACGAGAGAACCGCCTAGACTTGTGCAACTTCATTCTGATAGCGGGAACCTTGCGCGCAACAGCCTGCCATATCATTTGGACTGCATCACCCTCCTTCGAGGGGTACTGAAATTCATAGAGGTTTTCAACCTCTTTCAACTTCTGCCACATTCTGGTCCATTCATCCTTCCTAATACCCCTGATGAGATTTAAGAGGAATTTTTCTTTGAGAGCATCCCTTGAACGAACAAATATGCAGAACTGGGAATAGTCAACAACATCCTCATAAGGGAGCTCGATATCGTCGCTGATGATGACTGGGACACAGTGGCTAGCAATGGCATCAAAGAGGCGGTTCGATGAGGGGGTGTCGCCTGCTATATTGAGGCAGAACTTTGAAGAGTGCATTCCCTGGGTAGCTTTCTTAATTCCATCCTTTTGAACACTTCCAAATGCAAAATGCACATCCTTCTCATCCTTCAAAAGATAAAATAACTCTTGCCGAACAAAGCCTCCCTGTGTATGAGAAACTCAAGAATTAAGAATCTTGAATAAGTTGGAAACAAGAAACCCAAAGTAAACAAAGAATATGCAAAATAAACAAAAGACAAATGATTGAATCACTTGATCATACAATCTTCAGGAACCAATAACTGACATTCATTAGGATTCTGTCAAATACATGGCAACCAAACAAAATTAAATTATAAAAACAGTCCTAAATGACATTCTTAGATCAGCAGACAACATTTCAATCATGTGAGACTAGAGAAATTGATGGAACCCCACAACTAATGCTAGAAATATATTGATAATAATGACTTCTTTCGGGTAGGAGAGACCACAATAACTTCTTTCGGGTAGGAGATACCACAAACTCCAATTAGGGATGGAGGAAAATCACAATGTTTATTAATCTCTTCATGAAAATAAACTACAGCTATGATCCCCTATTTATAAGATAAGGAATCCAAGTAAAAGAAGAACTAGAGAGACTAATTAATAAAGGACTCCAACATAAACTAGGACTCAAACTTAAGCTTGGAATATAGACTCCTTATTGTAGTAGTAGACCTTTCTCCTTGTCCTAGAAGAACAAGTAGACAAGTCCCTTAATTGCCAACCCTCAATTGCCACGTGAGACCTAGGTGGCATTGGTTTTCCATCATTCGCCCCTTCTTGAAGGGGAACCTTGTCCGCAAGGTTGATGCTAAAGAGAAATTAATGGTCTCTCATTGTCGCCCAACTTCTCCTTATTGGCATCAAGGTCTTTCAATCCTAATTCCGCTATGTATGCTTCAATAAAAAATGCTTGAGGGACTTGACATCTATGGCCAGGAGCAAATTTTTCATTACAATTAAAACAAAGACCCTTCTCCCTTCGTTTTTGGATCTCTTCCCAAGAAAGTCTCTTGGCTGAACTTGATGGTGTTACACGTGAATTAGTGGCCATAGTAGAGTTGTGCGGTGTTTCCTCTAGCTCGGAGACATTGGATTGTCGTGGATTTTCAGGCAGTTGATTTCTTCTTTGTTTGTTGACCGTCTCATCTCTCATACGGGCTAATTCAATTGCATTTCGAAGAGTGCACGGTTTGAACATCCTCACTCCCGCCCTAATCTCTTCCTTAACTCCTCCAAGAAAGGTTCCCACTAGTGCCTTTTGAGGCCATCCACTTACACGGTTTGCAAGTCGTTCAAACTCACATTGATATTCTCTCAACGTGCCGTGTTGCTGGATTCTTGACAGCGCTTCATCATAATCTTCTATTTCGGTATGCCCGAAACGGACAATTAAGTCCTTCTCAAATACTTCCCAAGTGATTGCAATCTTCTTCTCCAGATATACCTTCTTCATCCATTGGCACCATTGGTTGGCTTCCCCTTCTAAGTGAAAGGCAACCAATGTCACCCGTTGCTCATCGGCCGTTCGTTGGTAGTCGAAATATTGCACTACCCGATCTAATCAAACTGTGGGATCATCCCCTGAATAGCAAGGAAAATCCAACTTGGCTGGGCGCAGTGCAGTTGAATGGATCTCGCCCCCGATCCCCGGCCCACTCGAGTGGCCGAAGTTCCCCTCAACTGATTACGATGATGCGGAGTGGTTTTGGGAGATGAAGTCCTTAAGCTCCTGGAAGGATATTTCATTTTTGACTCTGTGACCATATTTTTCATTCCTTCTTTCAGCTCCAAAATCTCAACTTCCAGCTTTTCGATACGATCCTTATTGGTCGCCATGTCTCTGATACCACGTTGATGGAACCCCACAACTAATATTAGAAATATATTGATAATAATGACTCCTTTCGGGTAGGAGAGACCACAATAACTCCTTTCGAGTAGGAGAGAGCACAAACTCCAATTAGGGATGGAGGAAAACCACAATGTCTATTAATCTCTTCATGAAAATAAACTACAGCTATGATCCCCTATTTATAAGATAAGGAATCCAAGTAAAAGAAGGACTAGAAAGACTAATTAATAAAGGACTCCAACATAAACTAGGACTCAGACTTAAACTTGGAATATAGACTCCTTATTGTACTAGTAGACCTTTCTCCTTGTCCTAGAAAAACAAGTAGACAAGTCTCTTAATTGCCAACCCTCAATTGCCACGTGAGACCTAGGTGGCATTGATTCTCCATCATTCACCCCTCCTTGAAGGGGAACCTTGTCCGCAAGGTTGATGCTAAAGAGAAATTAATGATCTCTCGTTGTTGCCCAACTTCTCCTTATTGGCATCAAGGTCTTTCAATCCTAATTCTGGTATGTATGCTTCAATAAAAACGCCTGAGGGACTTGACATCTATGGCCAGGAGCAAATTTTTCATTACAATTAAAACAAAGACCCTTCTCCCTTCGTTTTTGCATCTCTTCCCAAGAAAGTCTCTTGGCTGGACCTGATGGTGTTACATGTGAATTAGTGGCCATAGTAGAGTTGTGCGGTGTTTCCTCTAGCTCGGAGACATTGGACTATTGTGGATTTTCGGGCAGTTGATTTCTTCTTTGTTTGTTGACCGACTCATCTCTCATACGGGCTAATTCAATTGCATCTCGAAGAGTGCGCGGTTTGAACATTCTCACTCCCACCCTAATCTCTTCACTCCTCCAAGAAGGGTTCCCACAAGTGCCTTTTGAGGCCATCCACTTACACTGTTTGCAAGTTGTTCACAGTCACATTGATATTCTCTCAACGTGCCGTGTTGCTGGATTCTTGACAGCGCTTCATCATAATCTTCTATTTCGGTAGGCCCGAAACGGACAATTAACTCCTTCTCAAATACTTCCCAAGTGATTGCAATCTTCTCCTCCAGATATACCTTCTTCATCCATTGCCACCATTGGTTGGCTTCCCCTTCTAAGTGAAAGGCAGCCAATGTCACTCGTTGCTCATCGGCCGTTCGTTGGTAGTCGAAATATTGCACTACCCGATCTAACCAAACTGTGGGATCATCCCCTGAAAATCGAGGAAAATCCAACTTGGCTGGGCGCGGTGCAATTGAATGGATCTCACCCCCGATCCCCTTGGGCCCACTCGAGTGGCCAAAGTTCCCCTCGACTGATTGCGATGATGACCCCTTCTCACAGTTGTGCTTTAATGAGGCGGAGTGGTTTTGGGAGATGAAGTCCTTAAGCTCCTGGAAGGATGTTTCATTTTTTACTCTATGACCATATTTTTCATTCCTTCTTTCAGCTCCAAAATCTCAGCTTCTAGCTTTTCGATACAATCCTTATTGGTCGCCATGTCTCTGATACCACGTTGATGGAACCCCACAACTAATACTAGAAATATATTGATAATAATGACTTCTTTCGGGTAGGAGAAACTACAATAACTCCCTTCGGGTAGGAGAGACCACAAACTCCAATTAGAGATGGAGGAAAACCACAATGTTTATTAATCTCTTCATGAAAATAAACTAGAGCTATGATCCCCTATTTATAAGATAAGGAAACCAAGTAAAAGAATGACTAGAAAGACTAATTAATAAAGGACTCCAACATAAACTAGGACTCAAACTTAAACTTGGAATATAGACTCCTTATTGCACTAGTAGACCTTTCTCCTTGTCCTAGAAGAACAAGTAGACAAGTCCCTTAATTGCCAACCCTCAATTGCCGCGTGAGACCTAGGTGGCATTGGTTCTCCATCAGAAATATACATTGAAAGAACGAGACAACATCTCAATCATGTGAGACAAAAGATATTTATACCAACAGAAAGAGATAACATTTCAACATGAGAGACAAAAGAAAAACAAAAGAAAACATCTTGTAGTTGATGATTTACCAAAGTGCTTCCACATGACTAGAAATTATAAGCCATTTTCTAAAATCTGTGCATAGGTTTACAGAAAAAGTTACCTATACTTATAGATAAACCAACCCAAAGACCAAGGCCATTTTGAAGAGGTTGTTGTAACAATATGCAACTTTAAGACTAGCCATGAAAAGTCAATCTCTATAAGATATGATGAAGGAGTTATCCCTTGCATTTTTTATTTTTATTTTTTTATGAATAATAATTTAAAGCATAAAACAAAGACAGAGCCCTTGTACATGAAGAGTATACAAGAGAAACAACCACCTTAAGTGTGTCAAAAATCCAAAAAGTTAACTAGAGCTAAAAGATTTGAAGAGGTGAATTAGGAACATAAATAATAGCCCAATCCAAAAGAGATCTCAAAAAGACAGATTTTAAATAAAGTGCATTAGATTCGTAGTCCTCAAGATGCTCAACATTATTAATGCAGAAATAACTTTCCACATAGCCTCTTTGGGATGCACACACCCTTGAGTCTTCCAGCAATGGAGCAGCTCTAGGATGTTGCTAGGCATAGCCTGAATAAATTGAGAACTGGGTTCCAAAGATCACTAGAGTACTCATAATGGATGACAGGTGATTACGTGTCACCTCATTCTTTTACCATAGGCAACACCAGTTTACAACGGTGAAACCTCATCTTCTAAAATTATCAACTATGAGGATTTAACTCAAAGCTGACGACCAAGTAAAGAGAGCAATGCGAGACGGTGACTTAACCTTCCAAAGACTTCTCCAGAAGAACAAACAAGGCTTTCCAGACTCCAGACTGTAAAGATTTATAATAGTTCTTCACTTCAAAAGCCATTATTGCTAGCTGGCATTCACAACATTCTATCCGCCTCCCCAGGATGGATTTTTTAGGAGTATAATAGATTAAGGAAAGAGTCCAGAAATTCCAGATCCAATTCAGGACTGCCCTGTTAAAACTCAGGTTCCAAAGAATAAAGGAACCTAAGGAATCTAAGTAATTTGACACCAATGCCTCTTTGTCCTGATCTATGGAATAAAGTTCTAGGAATAAAGACGTGAGCGTGGCTGTTTCACACCACACATTTGTCACATTATGCCAAAAGCAGATGCAAGAACCATCTTCAACATTAAGGAAACAAGATGGGAGAAATACCCCCACCATTCCTAATATTCTTTCAAAGGCACACCCCATAGGGCCCACAAACTTCCTCTAAACTCCAACCACTTCTCTGTAGCCCATACTTCTCTACCATCACCTCTCCATAAAGAATTCTTCTCTGGCATAAATTTCCAAAGCCATTTCCATAGTAGAGTTTTATTGAACAACATGAGATTTGTAACTCCCAACCACCCTCTAGAAACCGGGGAGCATATAATTTTCTAGTTCACTAGATGAAACTTTTTTTTTTTTGGATAACGTAGGAGAACTTTACTCAGATTAATTGCACGTCGCAAACGCATGCTGTACAACAATCCTCACCGTTAATCAAACTCCTACGGGTAACTGACCCCACTCGCCAGAACCAGCTACCAGGTAATTCAGGAGCTTTCACCCCTGACGGGCTAAGCAGTTTATCCTCATGCCCAGGAGGCATGAGGATAAACTTATGAATCTTATGCTAATCTTCTAGGCCATCCCAAAGAAAGTGTCCTTGGAGACTCCAATCTCCAAGCAATACCAATTGGTAAGGGAAAAGAGACAATAAATACGTAGGTAGACTGGATAACATACTATTGATTAGAGTTAGGTGCCCCCCCAAGACAAATAGATCTTCTTTCAACTAGCATATCTTTTTTCCATCTTTTCAACTACTCCCTCCCAAATAGTTTTTGACTTAAAAGGAGAACCCAAAGGAAGTCTAAAATATTTCAAGGGAAGAGATACTATAATTGAGAATGTCAACCAGCTCTTCTTGATGTGTAACCACTCCCTACCGCGACTAATTCAGATTTTCGAAGGTTGACTTTTAAGCCTGAAATGGCCTCAAAACACACTAGAATCTGACACAAATTATAGATTTGATCACGATCTGCACAGATAATAAGTGTATCATCTTTAAAGAGATGATGAGATACATGTAGGGAGGCAGCGTTTTGGGTGGCTACCAGGAAACCAATTAATGGATTTCATAATTAGATTAGATCCATAGCCAGAATGCTGCAGATAATATGGAAAACCTATCATTTATTATTTTGCTTCATTACTGAGTATATAAATTCATGAGAGGTCAGGAAGGGTTCATCCCAAATATGCACATGGCACAAGGGAATCCAAACAGATAAAGCAAAAGTTTGATAATGGCACATTTTAAGCAGAAATTGAAGCAAAAGGGGCAATGATCCAACGTTCAATTTGACAAAACGTGAATAAGTAAACAAAAATAGAAGGATCCTAACAAATCTCTAGACCACTAGCCAACTATAAATCATAGTTAACCGAGCATCCATTTTGAACGTAGTAAAAACAGTTTCAGATCTCCCCACACCCACTGATTATGTGATCCAGGGTTAGAAACCATGGATATGAATAATTATGTAGCCCTCCTCCCAATCAAAAATAGAGCAGAATTCACTTACAAACCCCCACTTTGACCACCTCTTTACACAAGAATGTTCACATCCCTCCTCAGCTCAACCTTATATATCTTCTCAATAGAGTTCCCAATGAATGTCAGACAAGACTACAAGTGTGCAACCTCATATACCTTCTCAACAAGGAGTCTTTTGAATTTAGGAATTAATATCTCTCCTATCATTCTAGATAAGTGAATCTGGTCACCTGTACATCATCCTTACCAATGGCAATGTAGAACTAAACTACAAGTGCACTCCTAGGGCAGCTTCCAAACCAATTCCATTCATGAAGACTGAAAAGAGATGAAGAGTAGAAATGATGGAGAGAGAGACGCAAAGGAGGGTGGGGAGAAAGAGGCAAAAGAAAAAAAACCCATCATCGCCACTAACCACAAACCTGTCCCCCAAAGATTAGCCTCAAAATCATAGCATAGTATTTTTCTATATCCCCAAAATATAAGGCAACATAAGAACTTTAGATTGGGGATATGACAAGCGTTAAGACAAAGAATTTTGAAGGGAGAAAAAAAGGTTGAGTACTGTGTCATAGGTCTCACCTTACAAACAGACAACACCAAATATTAACTTCTCATAGTTCTCCACTCTGGAGATAAGGATAAATGAGGGAAGAAATTACTCGGGGGTGGAACGGTATTTGAAAATGTTCCATACCTTTTTCAAGAGTGAAAATAGAATGAAAATGTATCTCAGATTTTTTTATTTTTATTTTTTTTTTTTATCCTATTCAGTTCACATAAGTCAACAATAAATAAAATCATAAGGACTGTCAATCACTAAGAAACACCAAACATGAGGCATGGATTCGATGTGATATGGGTATGACAATACAACAGCTCTTCGGACCCAAAGGAATGTTTGCACCCATGAGGTGTTGAACCTTGGACCTTGAAGGGATGATACCTTAAGACCAAGGCCTCCACCACTTGGGCCAACCCCTAGGGGTTAATAATACAATAGCTCTTGAAAAAACAAGATACATTCTTGTATATATATTATCTAAATTTTGTTTTTTATTTTTATTTTGAATATAAATAACAACCATTAAAGGCTAAAAGAGCATATTCAAAACTAACATTAGTGCAATAACATATAAGGAAGAAGCATTTTTTTTTTTGATAAGTGATAAGGAAGAAGCATATATTTCATATAAAGTAACAATCATCCAAGTTAGCTTTCATAGACATTTTTACACTATCCATAAATATCCCTAAAATAACATCAATCAATTTGCTATCAGTCCTTCAAATATTTAAGATAAAACATTTTGATCCCATTTCTAATATTTGACCCCAAATTGTTTTAAAATAACATTTAGAGCCCCCTTTTATTGAGATTTTCTTTTTTAATCTCAACTGTGTTCAGCAGTATCATCAAAGTGTCCAAAAAGTATCTGGCTTTAAAATTTGAGTTTTAATTTATGGACATGTATCAAACACATATTTTACCAAATCTGAATGCATCCATGTCCAATGTTAGAGAGAGAAACACCAAGGGAGTCCACCAAGAGTAAGTTAATATATATCTTAGTCCAAAGGCCTAAGCTAATGGGCTTGAGTCCACTTAGGTATATTAACCACTCACTTTCTTTATACTTTGTTCATGTGGGACACAAACCTCACAAGTATACTCACAACATTCAATATGCATCAAACATGAATACTTTTGGAGTATCCATACTTCCTAACTTCCCATAATTTTTATTGTGGAGCTGCAGACAGGTGGGGGAAGCAATTACTTTGGAGTGGAATAGTATTAAAAATCTGTTTTACCTTTCAGAAGTGAAGTGGAACATAGATGTGTCTAGATATTTTTATAATCGTATTCAATTAACATAAATCAATCATAAATAAAATCATACAAAACTCTACATGTCATAATTCACCTTCCTTCTATAACAATCGCAATGAATTACATAAAAAACTAATGTCAGTACCATGCATGCAATGGACTAATAAATTCAGGGCTGCTTGATGAACCTTATAAAGGAAATAAGGAAACAAAGTTATGAACATAAGCTTTTGAAATTTTTTATTCAAGTATGCTATTGCTCTAACTAATGCCTTCCACGCCTGTTATAACTCAAAATTTGATTTGAAACTATGCAACTAAAATGGCTCACTTAAATAAAATATCAGATCATCATTTGCAGATTTTATATTTATACTTATATATCTTCTTAAAAAATTAGTTTCATTTCGAGCATGTAAACAGAATTACCAACCCAACTTTCCTACTACTGAAACTAAAAGAAGCAATTAACAAAGAGTATTTAAAGAGGAAGGGCACTTACAGCTTTTCTATATATTGCTCCTTGGAAGTATAGCAAAGTTGGACGGCTATCAAAATCAGAAGAGTCATTAACTTTTGATCTGATGACATGCTTGTAAGGTGCAATCACATCTTTCTCAACATTTGCTATGTTGGGAGGATACCTTCCAAAGTCCGCAAGTATAAATGTTGCAGGCCAGAGCTTCATCCTTGCATCTAAAAGGCTATTTGGATGATGGGCCACAATTAAGTGGTCATGTCCTCCTGACCTCTTCCATTCCTTCTGAGCAGTTAAGAACCTCACCAACTCCTCTTGTAGCAACTTGTTCCTGCTCTTTTTCTGGTGTGGGTCGGCCTTGGAATATCGGTTATAGCATAAAGAAGAAAAGAATGGTACAAATATAATATCAGCTTCACTGGAGTTGTGGACTCTTATTGCACTATGAGCATTTTGAGCTTCAGGGAGTTGAGAAGCGAGGAGATCCAAAGCAAGCCAATATTCTATACTGTGTTGCAAGTTCAACCCACCAGGATAATCAGGTATCTTAGATCGAATATCAGGCCAAACACTATCACCTTGAACCTTCCAATCTAAAAGCCCAAAATGAAATTTGGGGGGTAAATCATACATAAAAACCTTAAGAACTACTTTATTTTCTTTTTCCTGAGCTACAAGTAGTCCATTATTGGGATTGCATTTGACCTCATCTTTTGATTGGGTTATTGCATTTTCTGGGGGTGCTTCTTCTTCAATGTCCACAAGGATTGATCGATTTCCCGTCGAGGGTTCAACATCCTTTTGACTATGGGTTGTAGAATCCCCATTGTCACTTGTAGCAAGAAGCTTAGAATTAGGTAACAAATTATGGTCAATGTAGTGAGGATGACCAGTTGAACGCAGCACGAAAAACCAAGATAATATGAACATGACTGATATTATTGTGAACAAACAAAACAAAGAGTTCCGCGAAAAAATCCCCAGGGACGAGGTAGTCTTCTCAGCCATTGCAATACTAATCCCCAAAAACAAGTTTAGCAATGTGTTGCATGAATAGCCATTTCTAAATTGAAATAACGACAACCAACTTCAAGTGTTACCTCTTGGAGTGAATCCCGCGAGAGACAGATTCAAAATGATGAAATAGCCCATGAAACTACACCAAGCAGATCTCGCCAAGGTCACCGTCACCCATTCCTCTCCCTACATTGTCTACCAGAAGCAGAATGAGCCAATGTGAAAACGGACAAACGGGAAGGAGCCAATGCGAAAAAGAAAGCAAACCCAGAGGAAATAAAATCCAATCTGACAAAACCACCAAGAAAAAAGCACCCAAAATCCAAAAAAGGCTGAGAAAACCAGAGAAAGAGAAAATAGGTTCAATGGTGGATGACTGACTTGGAGGATGAAGAGAAAAGAAAATATAGTGTGGATTCGTAGCGTAGAGGAAAGAAAAGATGCATGGGACAGAGGTGGTTGTCGTTGTTGTTGTCGTTGTAATCGTCAATGGCGATGTTGTCGAAGGAAGAGCCCCTCTCTCTCTCTCTCTCTCTCACACACGCACTCGTACCAAGAGTTGGCTCGAAAGAAGCGTGGGAATAGGGTCGTCTCTGTGGAAGCGGGCTCTTTTGGTTCTAGTATTCTGGTGGAGTAAATTGGGTTAAATAATTGCTGCTTACTTTTAACTCAACCATAATTAATACATAACTCAGCTTTTTAAGGTAGAGCTCAAAGGGATGGATGGCTATCACTCATTCTTATCATTTTCGCCATATTTTTATCATAATTTGGTAACAATTCAATTACCTCCACAATTTCAAATACAATGCCAAAAAAATCCCTTCAAATCAAAATGAAATTACCAAAAAGCCTTTGAGGAAACATATTTTACAAAATATGAGGGAATCCAAATTCACATTGTCTCAATTGGAAGTGGGGGGACATTATCTATCTTCCATTTCACTTATCTTCATTACTTTAATGATAAATTTCACATACCCCTCAAACTATAACTCAATTAATAATGTCTACTTTAAACTTTCAATTGTAATAATATACTCTCAAACTACTAAAACATTGTTAATGTTTCTCTAAGGCTAGCAAAAAAATAAAAATGCCCTTATATATTTATCAATAAGACAAAAATACTTTTATAAATTCCAAAAAAATAAAAAAATAATAATGATTTTTTTTCAAAACGAAAATTTTAATTAAAAAAAGGAAAAAAATTTATTTTCTTTTAAAACGGGGATTTTTATTTTAAAAATTTATAAAATAAAAATAAAAACAAAAATTTTGAGTTTTTATAAAAAAAATATTGAATTTTTTAATTGTTTTCTTATAAAAAGGATTTTTTTTTTTTTTTTTTTGTAAGTTTTAGGTTTTTTCTAGAAGTTTTAATATTTTTTTGTTTTGTACTTTGTTAAGGGTAGTTTCGTCATTGGAGGGGAACATTGATAATATTTAAGTAGTTTGTGGGGACGTAGTCTCAATTGAAAGTTTTGAGAGGACAATGTCTATTAGGCAGTAGTTTGACGAATCATATTCTCTTCATTCCATTTTGGACTATAAGGTATCCAATTTATGGTTAGAATTTCTTCTTAAAAGTTCTAACGCCACAAATGGGACACGTGTCCTAGTAATAAAAATAATAATAAAATATTATTTAAGATAAAAAAAAAATTTTTAAAAAATTAATAAAAAAAAAAAAAGGGTGGCTAGTCACCTCATCTTGGCCATAGGGGGTGGCAGGCCACCCCATTTTAGCTAGGAGTGGCTCAAGCCACCCCCAATGGCCGGCCAGGGGTGGCCAAACCACCCCCAAGAGCCTTGCGGGTGGCTCGGCCACCCCCATTAGGCCTAGGGGTGGTTCGGTCACCCCCAAGTGCCAACACATTATTATTATTATTATTATTTCGTTTGGCCCTTGGGGTTGGCCGGATCACCCCATACGCAACAGGAGTGGCCGAGCCATCCCCAAGGCTCTTGAGCTACCCCCTTTTTGCAAGATGGGGGTGGCCAACCATTAGGGGTGGCTTCCAGCTAAAATAGGGTGACTGGCCACTCCTATGGCCAAGATCAAGTGGCTTTTTTTTTTTTTTTAATTTTAAATAATATATTTTTATTAGTGTGATATGTATCTTATTTGTGGCTTTAGAATTTATTCTATGACGTGGATACTTTTCAGTCTAAAATGGACTTGAGAGAATCCAGATCCCTAGGTTGAGTGGATATGTTGACTTTTCCCTTACTTTTAATAGTTTCTCTCACCTTAATTGGAAAAATCGTTGTTACTTTTGGTCATGTTGTTACGCATTATCGCCATTTGATAACATCCTTTTTTAAAATAATGCATTAGATTTATTTTATTTTAGCATTGTAATGTCATTTCATTAAATAATTTTCGTGGAATGGTGTTCATATTTCATCTGAAATAAATTGAAATTATTTTTACGGACAAAATAAAATACGGCTGCCAACCTATTTAACTAAATATATGTTTCATTAAAAAGTTATTAATGAAATTACATTACAAACCAAAAATACGGTGTCCAAGCTAAGGGAATAATCAAGTTCCGAAAACTGGAGGGGTTTATGATAGTGGATTTGTGAGTTAAAGGAATAAAAGCATTATTTTTATTTTTTTATTTTTTAGGTAAACCTCTTCTCATTCTATAAAATATTCAAAGTATAAAGTGCTTACCTCACAGAACATCAAGCTCTTCAGAACATAGACAAAAGCTATATAGTTATAAAGTCGTAAATACATTAAAAAATTTAACAATCAAATTGTATCAATGACCTCTGATCTCACTCATGTAAAAACTTTATTTATGGCATAAATCTGCTCTTAATAGACTAGATTTAAGACATAGGATGATCATATTTCTATAACAAAATTTTTTATTTAACCGGCCGTGAGAGATAAGCCCCTCACACTGAATATTATCCGTACTCAATTCGAAAGTCAGAACAACATAAACAAAAACAAAAAATGACAAACACACTACAAAAAAAAAGGGGTTTTCTGACGTGTGCTACAGTGTAATTTTTTTGCCACCTCAGCAATTTTCTGTCGTGTTATATATAAAACGTCAGAAAAATTTTTCCTGACGTTTTAAATGTTGGAGCGTCAGAAAAATATTACAAATTTGAAAAATTTAAAAATGATATAATTTCTGACGTTGCAAAATTTGCCACGTCAGAAAATTTCTGACGTGGCAGACCGCCACGTCAGAATTTTCTGACGTGGCAGACCGCCACGTCAGAATTTTCTGACGTGGCAAACTGCCACGTCAGAATTTTCTGACGTGGTGGTCTGCCACATCAGAATGCTATATATATGTATATATATATATATATATATATATATATAATCAGATATGTATATTTATAAATATAAACTAATATATATATTTTTATATTTATTTTCTGACGTGCCAGGTGTCGCACGTCAGAAATTTTCTGACGTGCGACACCTGGCACATCAGAAAATTTCTTATATATATTTATATATATAAAATATAAAATTATATGTATATATATATTTATATATAAAATTATATTTATATGTATATATATATATATATATATTATATATATAAATATATATATATATATAATTTTCTGACGTGCCAGGTGTCGCACGTCAGAAAATTTCTGACGTGCAACACCTGGCACGTCAGGAAATTACCTCGATTGGCCCCCTTTGGGCGGGATTTTGAACTTCTTTCCCTCTTTTTATTTCCCCCCTCAACTTTTTCCCACTTATTATTTTTTACCTCTTCATTTTTTTTTCCCAGCACATTCGATCTCTCTCCTGTCTCAATCTCCCTGCAGCACATTTTTTTTTCCCAGCTGCTTCTCGATCTGCAGTCTGCACGGCACCTCTGGAGGATGAAGAGAAACAAAAGGTGAAGGGGAAAAATTGAGAAGCATGCAGCAAATCGAAGAAAAAGAAAAGGAGAAGAGAAGAAGAAGAAAAAAAAAGAAAAAAAAAAAAGGAGAAGAGAAGAAGAAGAAGAAGAAGAAGAGGAGAAGATCGATTTTGAAAGCCATGGGAGCTGGGTTCTCAAGCCATGGGAGCTGGAGAAAATTTTCTTCAGATCACCATGGGAGCTGGGTTTTTCAGAGAAAAATGAGAGAAAAATGAGAGCTGGGTTTTTCAGAGAAAAATGAGAGAAAAATGAGAGCTGGGTTTTTCAGAGAAAAATGAGAGAAAAATATTGAGAGCTGGGTTTTTCAGATCACCATGGTGCAGTGGTGTAGATCTACACGTACGGCAGCGTGAGGGAGCTGCCGTGCGTGCAGAGGAATTCAAAAGAAAAAAAAAATAATAATTTAATTAATTAATAATTAAAAATTCCAGAAAAAATTAAAAAAAAAAAGTTTTTAATTTTTATTTAATTTTTTAATTTTCTGACGTGTTACCCACTCACACGTCAGGAAATTTTCTGACGTGGCATTTTTGACACGTCAGAAAATTTCTGACGTGTCGAAAATGCAACGTCAGAAAAAATTTACTGACGTGTTAGTGGGTAACACGTCAGAATTTTCTGACGTGTTGCCTAGTCACACGTCAGGAAATTTTTTTTCCTGACACCTACGTTTCTGACACTCGACACGCGTCAGAAACGACCCGTCAGAAAAATTTTCTGACGTGTCGGACACTAGAACACGTCAGGAAACTCATGTCAGGAAAAAATGGTTTTTTTGTAGTGACAGTAGCGGCTTGCTCACACAAAAGCGCTTAAGATTCACGCAATCCACAAAGAAAGTATTTTCTATTAAATTAATACTTTAATGGAAGGTAGAGTTATAAGTAATATTGAGGCTTAAGTAACATAAACCATTTTCCGAAGTGCCAATCAGATTCTTTTAAAATTGCAATTATAAATATTGTATATTCTTATTTTCTACATTATTATTTTATTTTCAAAACCAGAATGGCTAAAGATTTGAGATTTAATAAATTTATCAAAAATATATTTTTATAAAATAATATTAAAAATTACATCTTTATCTGAAAATTATTTCACAATATTTTTATCTTTTTTTTTTTTTTTTTTTTTTTAACAATAATTAATCCAATGTTTAGTTGGAACGGTCATGGTTGTTGGATATCCCCATAGCACTCCTTAATTTGGTGACAAGCTTTTTGATTAGAATTGTACAAAATTACTAAAATATCCAAAATACATATAAAATAATAAATAATAATAATAATAATGGAAAAAAATTATATATTTTCCCAAAGTCTTTCTCCGATCTTGGACGTCGTAGAATCTGAGCTGCCAATCTGTTGGAAATATATATAGAGGTAAATAGCGGTCCTTTTCTTCTATATATATATATATATATATATATATATATATATATAAATCGTGAAGTGTGGCCTCACAAACTTCTACAACGTACCTCACCTTTTTTCCTACTCTTGGAACTCAATTCGTGAATCGAATCTCCGGTGCTTGTAAGTGGTGGGTCTAGTTGGCTTTCATCCAACGCGGAGAGAGAGAAATAGGGGTATCGGGAGAGAAGGAAGAATGCGGAGAGACGAGGGCTTTTTTGTAAATGTGGTGTTATAGAGGAAAGGAATACCTTTGTTTTTTTCCCGCCTATTTCGTTTCTCATGAAATAGCTATTCTTACCTATTCAATTCCACTCCGGTCTCTAATTCACATGCCAAACATGTTCATAGTTTCTAGCATTGCTCACTTGTATCATTTTCATAATTTTCCATTAAAATATATGTCATTGATTTCATTTGGAATAAAGTTTTTGTCAACACGTTCGTTTTCCTTTTGTCATGAGTCTCTCTCTCTCTCTCTCTCTCTATATATATATGTATATATTCTCTTTACTTTCAAATAATCTTTGTCTTAAATTATGTAAATTACAAGGTTATGTTTAATATTGGCCTTATTTGTAAATAAAAGGTTTATATGTGACATGCATTATTAAATAAATGCCAGATTAAGCGTAATAGACAAAATAAATATAAAGAGCTGAGGGCCCAAAACAATAAAAGTTTCATAACTGAACTAATATATATGTTATTTTGTATATATATAATTTATATGCAGAAAGAAGTCAAGAGATCTAGTTAAATGAGTGCACGGATGGAAGTACTTAGTGAGAAATTACATTGTTTTCATTAATATAATAGTTATTGTTTTATCCGCTTTGAAATACTGCAAATGAATGAAACAAATGCATGTGGTGTCCAAAAATAAATAAAGAGCTAAAATGATAGATACCAACAAATTAAATTGGGAAGGAGCGAGGGTGCTAGGCTACCAGTGGACTGGATAGTATCAACTAAGACTATGATGTAGAAAGCTACCAATGGACTAGGGTACTGTTGCAAGCTACTAGTATGAAAACTAATAAACTTTATATGGTGGGAGTGGCTAATCCAAAATCTGCTAACCAAGTTTTGGGTGAAAAAGAGTATAAATAAGACTTTACTCAAACTAAATGCTCACTATGTTGCATATGCATATATACGTTTATATTTATTTTTATTAATGTTACTTTAATAAACCAACAATATTTTATACCATTGAAACAGAAGACTCACTTCATATTTACATAAACTTTGATGCAAGTTACAAGTTTGAGGGCGAAGGCCTTTTTGCCAATTTCGATGGTTATTGGACCATCTACTTTGTGTTTGTAGCTAGACTCTGATGAGCTAGCTTTGTCATTTTATGTTTGTTTCTTTTATTATATGTAATATGGCTTTAGCTTAGTTTATATTTGGTATTATATAATTTTGGATACTTATGTGCCGCCCGTGGCACCTATGTTTACTTGATACACCAATTGGGTATTTATTATATAACTAAATCGTGTTAATAATGATTCTAACTTGAGGTATTTCAGTCAGCTAAAATGTGTTGTATGAGGGATTCAATTCCTAGTGTTTAAAAAAAAAAAAAAAAATTGACTACGAGATTATATCTCTGATGTCGTAACATCACGTGTGAAATTAGATATTTCTACTTACTAAACGCCTCCAAAACTAGCATTGACTATTTTGGTAAAGTTACTAGCAATTTCTTCAGTTAAGTTAATTGGCAACTAACTAAAGGAATTGCCTGATATGGTGTTTGTTTGCAAAAATAGCAGTAATAAAATAATGGCTCGGAATAAAACGAATCCTTGTAAGAAATGACTATATTGAGGGTATCGAATCTCAAGGACTGCGCTAGTATTGTTATCAAGTCTTTCAGGATTAACTCTAACTTAATTTAAAGAAGTTGATTTGTTTTTGTTTCGAAAAGTAAATGTATGAAAGTAAAGTAAAAGTAGATTGTGATGAGAAGAAGAATAGATGTTGACTTTACCACTAGTTGCATAACAATGGTTAATCATACTTTAATAAGGAACATTCATTATATGCATGATAAGACTCGTGTCACTCGAGTAGTGAATAAAATACCATTATTAGAAATAAGTATAATTCATCTTCGGTTGGTACAGACCGTCTGCCTAACCTCTAGATGCAGTACGATCCGTCTTCCCTAAGTATGGACTATCAAATCTCTTAATTAGTTACACACAATCAATGGATAAGCATAACTCATCTTCGGGTTGTACAAATCATCTACCTAAATTATACCAAACTAAGGCGTAGACAAATTCACATTCTATAGGCATGGCCTATTAAATCCTATTGATTATGTGTCAATTAAAACCGTTGTATAACAATCATTCATATAATCATAGAAAATATGAAGGATTGAGTTCAATCAAGATAAAAAAAACTTCCTAAGACAAGAGAAGAATTTCATAATGATTGAATATAAACATTAAAAATCAATTCTCACAGTTATATAACCATCATTCATATAGAAAAAACTCAAATTAAAATACAATTAAGCCATTGTTACTTGGAAAGGGCTACATCAACACCCTATTATAGAATTAGTTGCTCATGTTGGTGCTGGGATGGCCTTCTACCGTGTTCACCTTCTCTTCAACTCTTCAAGCCTCCAAGAAGATCTTTTTGTGAAATCTCTCTCTAAAACCAAGCAAGCCTTTCTCTTGAAGTTTATGGCCTAGGAGCCTTTGGATTCCCAGAAACCTTGAATTTCCATCACCTAGTTGAATTGGGAGACTTAGGCTTATTTCCATATTAATTCCACGATTTTGTCCTGCAGGTTAGCGCACGTGCGCTCAAGCTCAAGGAGGAGTGCACTTGAGCGCATGTGCGCTCAAGCCTAGAGAAGGATACGCTCGAGCCTAGTGCTGAGTGTGGTCGAGTGCAGGTGCGTGATAAGTAGGCCTGGGTACGGTCAAAAGGGTCCGGTTTTGGACCTTATCGGTTATTAACCGATAATTTTCGGTTAAACGGTTTATTAACCAATAAGAATTTTAACCGAAATTATCGGTTAAAGCGGTATACGGTTAAACGGTTCGGTTAAACCAGTTAACCGGTTTAACCGTGGGCTTTATATTGATTTATTTTGTTGGGCCAAAAATGAGTTTTTTTGACTTTTGAGAGCTCAAATACTTTTTGTTGGGCTAAAATAACTTACTAAAAATGAGTTGTTTTAGGGGCCCAAATGCTTTTTCTTGGGACCCAAATTTTGTTTTTTGGGCTAAAAATTGAAGTTTTTTTATATTGATCCACCACAACTTTTTTTTATATTATAAAATACATTTTTCCAAAGCAAATGGACTAATTAATATAATGAATGCTAATTAGACTAGCAAAACTAGTTAATGAAAAATGCTAAGGCAAAGAAATCTCATCCAATGCCATCACTAAAAATAAAATCAAACCTACCCAAACCTAAATTAAAATAAAATTAATTAATGAATAATAAACAAAGTATTAACTAATTAAAGTCACTTAGTAAAAGGAAAATAAGTCATAGGCAACACCATTACACAAATATAAAAGCGAGAAAACATAAAGATAGTGATCAATATGGATAAACATCAACATCAACACGGTTACACAATAATTTCCATGAGCCACCTCAAACATGGATTATCTTCAATTCCTTAAATTTGCTTCCTTCAATAATCCAACAAATCAAAACATAAATAAAGTGAATCGCTATTAGTAATTAATATTAAAGAGTAAGAAATAAATATCAAATAAGAAAAAAATAAGATGCAAGAAACTTACCAAAAACATCACCCCGCAAAGTTCATCCATCAAGCCTTAATCCATGTCAAATGTGAGGGAATTAGACAGAATTTCTACCATAATAAAATTTTTAAAGGATTAGTAAAAATAATTTAATCAAATAATTAGAACAATGAATAAATATGAAATTAACAAATATTACCCGACTCAAGCTTGTAGCTTTCTTCATCTTCAATATCAGGCAAGAGTGACTCACAATACTGAAAATTGGGAGAAGATCTCAACCAATTTTGACAACAAATAAGAGCTTCTACTGTTTTCGGAGCCAAAGAACTCCGAGAAGGATCTATGATGCAACCTCCGATGCTAAACGCCAACTCAGAAGCAACAAAAATAAGTGGAATTGCCAGGACGTCCCGTGCTATCTCAGCGAGAATCGAAAACTTTACCTTATTTACCCTCCACCACATTAAAATATCAAAGTTGTCACTTGGTGTCTCGACCTCTTCCGTACAATATTGCTCTATCTCTGTCCGACACATCATCACATTTTTGGACGCCCGAAATGAATGGTAAATAGCTAAAGCATCTTTCTTATTAGTATCCACACCCACACCTTCGGAACTTGTGCAATTATGCTCTTCATTTGCAAACCTAGCCCCACTTTCATTCTTAGCATATTGTTCATATAACCGGCCCAAGACATTCTTTAATTTGTCAACAATTTCTTTTGCTTTTACTAGACCCACATTCATCTGGAACCAAAATTCCAAGACAAATATCTTGTAACGTGGATCAAGCACAGAAGCAACAAACAACAAAGGGTTAATAGCCAAAAAATTTCCCCAATACTTATCATATTTTACTTTCATTTGCATTGCCATGTTACCAATGAATAATCATCACTTTCACAATACTCGTCCAAACAATGATAAATATTTTGGAGAATACCAAAAAACAAGTTGGAAGTTGAGTACAATGAACCCGACATCTGAATTGTTTTGTCATAAAACACACGCAAGAATTTAACAATTTGTCGAACCTTATTCCAATCATCTTCATTTGGAGCCCCCAACACATCCCTCCCTCCACCATCATCATTCAAATAATGTAAAAAATTTGAATTTTCATCTAACATAAGATTAAATGCCCTTTCATACTTTTGTACCGCCTCCAACATGGTATAAGTAGAGTTCCATCTAGTGGAAATATCAAAAGTCAAGGAAGATCGACACTCAAGATTCTTCCTTTCTACACAAGACTTAAAGAGGGCCAATCTTTGGGGGGATCCCTTCACATACTTCACCATATTTCGGACCTTTCAATTGAATCATGTGCATCCTTCGTACCCTACTTCACAATTAAATTAAGAACATGCACACAACACCTTACATGAACAAACTCATGGCGACAAATAACATCGTTATTGGACATATTTCTTTTACTAAACTCACTAATTGCTTTATCATTAGTAGTTGCATTGTCAAGTGTCATCGCCAACACACGGGTAATTCCCCATTCCACCAAACATTGCTCTATTTCCTTAGTAATCGTTATTGCCGTGTGATCCGACACTTGGCGAAATGTCAATATTCTTTTGTGATATTTTCAAGTAGAGTCAATGAAATGTCTCGTTACAACCATGTAATTCATATTTTGAATCGAAGTCCAAGTGTTAGTTGTCAAACAAACCCTTTGACCAGCCATCAACAACTTCTTTTTGATTAATTCCTTTTTGGTCATAAACAATTTAACACAATCCTTCATCACTGTATAGCGAGAAGGAAGCTCAAAACGAGGCACAAGAACCCTAAACATTTTCTTAACACCCATCTTCTCCATAATTGAAAAGGAAAATTCATCAACAATGACCATTTCACAAAGTGTCTCCCTAAGAAGTTTTTCCGAATACTTACCAACAATTAGGTTATTATCAATACTACTATCACTCTGACTCTGCCCGGCCATAAAAGTGAACTTAGACTGAGAGCTATCTGTTTTTGCTTTTAAGCTCTTGTACTTTTGGCATTTTCTGAAATGGTACAACATGCTAGAGGTGCCATTTTTTGTACCATGACATTTATACTGAACCCTACAATAGTTACAACTTGAAATAGGAGCATCTTCAGAACTATTTATATCTTTAGTAAAATGGTTCTGTACTGATGATCTTTTTGTTCTTAATCTTTTTTTACAAGGGATTAGGGGTCGTCGACTACGAGTACGACCATGAGTTGCTCCCCTAGAACCCCTAGAACCAGCACATCTAATTCCTTGGGTATCCAACTCATCAGATTCATCAATATCATCAAAGGTTTCTTCATCAAAGTCTTCGTCAAAGGTTTCTTCATCATCTATGCCTATGGGACAAGAAGAAGTAGCTGATGTTGAAGGTCGATGTACAGCCATACAAACCTCTGAAGTAAAAAGCAATGGTTGATTTTAATTAGCTAATGTGACAATGTTTGACCTATGGGCTATGACTAAACTCAAACTAATGGTTGGTTTTAATTAGCTAATGAGACTGTTAATTTGCTGATTTATGGTATTCATAAAACTGAGTTTTTCACCTAATGGTGCAAATCAAGATGTATGTGTAATGTGTTATGATTTTATAATGAATTTCATCATTTTTCCATAAAATAAGCCAATAATATTTAGTGGGTACCATAAAATAAGCCACGAAAAGATTCCCCAATCTCAACCGCCAAAAAATCAACAACGAAATAATATCAAAACACAACACCGAAATACCCATTCTAAATCTCAACCAACAACCAAAGATTTTCCAAACTATTGAGCATAATTCAATGAATTCATAAAAGATTTCGTAATTTTCGTTACCTGAAGCGAGGGCTGAGAGCCTGAGATTGAGAACCAGAGCTTGATTTGGTGGGATTCGTGGGAAGCCGGAAATTGGAACTTGGAAGTGAACATTGTGAACTGAAATAATTCACACACGGACACACCCTGAGGGTCAGAGATGCCAGAATCGGCCAGGCCAGATAAGAAAGAAAACAACAAATTTTACAAAGATTGTAGCAATTGAATGGAATTAGGCGAATGTCAACAGTTTATTATTTTTATCTTTTCCAAGGGAAAGAAACTGAATAGACTTGAAATCAGCATGTGGGTTTTTAAGAACAAATCAAAGTCAAACCTCAAATAGATAAACTTTAAAACTTTAAAAATTTCCTAAGAACCAAACAGAACTCTACTTGGAAAAAGTGCGAGCCGGTGAGAGGGAGAACTCACATCGAAAACAAAAATGTGAAAGAAACAAATAAAATTCTCAGAAAACACAATTCCCCTCCATTTACCCTCGGATTTTCCCAAGAACCAAACAGAACTTCCCTCAGAAAAAGTACCTGAGCCGGTGAGAGAGTGAAACAGAACCCACAGAACAAAAGCAAATTCCTAGAAAACACGCTTTCCCTCAGATTCTACTGAGAACCAAACAAAGCTTTACTTAGGAAAAAATGCACGAGCCAGTGAGGGAGAGAGAGAGAGAGACAGAAGCCACATTGAACTCAAAATGCGAAAAACAAAATAAAATCCCCATAAACCACAGTTTCCCTCACATTTAATCTTATCAAGAAGTAAACCCATACCCAATCAATTGTATGGGCAAAAAAGCCTTTTGAGGAAGAAAAATGAACAGAAGAAGAATTCATTCAAAGCCACAAGAAAATGCAGGTTCATCAAGACAGAACAAAACAATAGAAACAAGAGAAGTTTACCTCTTCGCCAAAAGTATCTAGGTAAGGTGATGGCCAAGGATTACTAAGTTAGGCGACTTAGACAAGAGAGAGAGCTCAAAGAGGCGAGAGACTAAGAGAGGCGCGATTTTAGGGGCTTAGGGTTCGACAATTACTGAGTTAGAGAGGTTTATATAACCTCTCTAAAATGGCGTCATTTTGGACCATTACCTAACCGGTTCTTATCGGTTAAACCGGTTAATCGATAACCATTCCTTAACCGAACTGGACCGGACCGATAAGGATTTCGGTATACATTTTTTAATCGATAAAGATATGGGCATATCGGTTACGGTTAATATCGGTTCGGTCGAAACCAGCAGAAGGCTGGTAATCGGTAACCGGTTAATCAGCCCAACCCTAGTGATAAGTGCCAAATATTACATATTTGAGCCCCTTAATTAACATTTGTTGATCATTTAGCTGTGTTTTAATATGATGTTTTGTGTTAGTTTTGTATTTTCAGTGTTTTGTAGGTTGCTAAAGGAAAATTGCGTCTTTAAAGTGAAAAATGCAAGATTTGAAAGAAAGTTGGAAAAATAGCCATCTGAGGAAGTGAGTGCCACATATTGCATATTTGAGTCCCCTAATTTACATCTGTTAATCCTTTAGCTGTGTTTTAATTAGATGTTTTGTGTTAGTTTTGTGTTTTTAGTGTTTTATACCTTGCTAAAGGAAAATTGCGCTTTTAAAATGAAAAATGCAAGATTTGGAAGAAAGTTGGAAAAATAGCCATCTGAGGAAGTGGGATCGAGCGTAAAACCCTGCGCTCGATCCCAGTAGGGCTGTGCTCGGGCGCACCCACGCCCACCAACAAGTCATCAGCGCGCGAGGATTGTGCTGCAAAAGGAAGAACACATGCATAAGTGTGATTGAGCGCACTGGCCATGCGCTTGAGTGCACTCGTCAAACAGGCTGGCACCAACACCATTTTTAGGGTTTAAAGCCTTGAAAACCTCTATAAATAAACTGCTAAGCCTCAAGAAAAGGAGATTGGAGACCAAGTCTGAAATTTCACAACTTTTCTTCCCTTTAATTTTAGTTTTTCCTTAGGTTTAGGTTTTATTTTTCATAGTCATGTGGAGCTAAAATTCTCAACTAAGGTTGAAGATGAAGCCTTGATGAGTGTCAAATATTGCATATTTGGGCCTCTTAACTTGTAGTTGTTAAATCATTAGCTTTGTTATTTTCTGATGTTTTTGGGTGGTTTTGGTGTTTTAAGTGTTTTGCTGGTCATTGAGAGAAAATTGTGGTCTTTGTTGTGGAAATTGCGAAGAAATTGAAGAAGTGAAGTAGAGCATTCTTTGGAAGTGCGCTCGAGTGTAGGAAGACTGCGATCGTGTGCACTCGTGTAATCACCCAAACGCGCAGCACTCAAGTGTTGCGCCACAGAAACCCTAACACATGCCCGAGTGCGCTCGAGCGCACCCGTGCTGACCTGGCAGCGCTGAAGCCCTAATTTTTAGTTTAAATATCACATTTTCTTTTGTAAACACACATTGGTAGGCACCGTTTAGAGCCATTTTTCGACCTACTGTCGTTCTTATGCTCTGTCTACGTTTCTCTTTGTAAGTTTTAGGTTTTCTATGATTTTAATTCATTTTAATATGAGTTTTGTAATCATGAGAGGCTAAAACCTTCAACTAAGGTTGAAGATGAAGCCTCATCATTGATAAACAATCACGTTCTTGTCGTTTTATGTATACAATTCGATGTTTAATCAAATTGTTGTTCAAATTCACTTCAATTGCTTGATTAATTTCATTTGATTGAATGTTGTGTCTTTTATTCATGCAAAGTTTTATATTCGTTGTGTTTCATCCATGGATACATCGAATGATCTGATTGAGAACGGAAATCCATTGTGCTTCGTATATCAAACGGATACAGTGGAAGATTTGATCTTAATTGGATATTCGTTGTGATTCGTTTAACGGTTGGATTCATCGAATGATCTAATATGCATGTCTAGGAATTTTGAACAATATATAAAACTTATTGTTTGTCAGTTGTATGTATAAAATGCAAGAATGTGTTGTTTGATTTGGCGAGGTAGATTCCGAAAACCTTAGTGCTTTTTCCATTAATTGATTTTAATCATTTTGATTAGTTTATTTTATCTTGCACGACATAATTCGAAGCTGTGGAACTAGGTTGAAATAGAGTTAGTTTAGTTAGAAATTAGTTTTTGCAACACAACTCCTTGTGGTTCGACCTAGCACTTGAACAGTCTACACTACACACGACTCGTGCGTTTGCGAGTTATTAAATTTGTACACATCAAGTTTTGGCGTCGTTGCTAGGGAGTTGTTTGATTTGTAAAAAAATTAATTTTTTGTTTAAATTAATTTTGTTTTTCTGCTAGTTAGTTAGATTTTTGTTTTATTTGTCTTTTGCAATTTTTAATTTTTATTTTATTTTCATTTTTTGTTGTTTTTGCAATTTTGATCTAAAAAAAAAAAAAAAATGAAGTTGTTTTTGAATTTTGTTGCAGATTTGGCGAAAATCAAGTCCCTGCTAGTGCAAGAGCGCACCTTACCTGCGCTCGAGCATATTTGGGCCTATCGTAGCACTATCTGCGCGCCTGCGCTCGACATTTCCACACTTGCACACGAGCGCAGAACAGATTGACGCTCGAGTGCACCAGCGCATCTACGATCGATCACAGCTTACCTGGGATTGAGCGCACCTCTCCTGCCAGCAACAACAGACCAGAAGCAGCTAAGTACAGTTTTAGCATTTTCCTTTTGGGTTATTTTTGTTAAAATTTTTGTTACATTATCTTTTGTTTGCTGGTCTTCGTTTTTGTGAATATTTTATTTTAGTTTAGTCAGTTTGTTTGAGCATTTGTTGTTTGGTGTATGCTTGGTCGGTAATCTCTGAACTTAGATTTGTTTCCCTTAGATCCCGACATTGATAGAACTCTTAGGAGAAATCGGAGAGCACCTGTTAAGATTGAGAATAGATTTGAAATAGGAAATGTACCCCATAATGTGTAGCAGCCTAGGGTTGAGAATGAGGATGCTAGAGTTGAAAATGAGGAGCAAGCTAGAGCTTGGAATGTGGACTACACCACATCACTTAGGGATTTGTTCGCACCAGTTGCGACAAACTCCCATTCGTGCGTAGTGTTGCCACCAACCAATGCCACCTACTTTGATTTGAAGCCACACATCATCCAACTTTTACCCTCCTTCCATGGCCTTGAACTTGAAAATCCTTACAATCATGTAAAGAAATTCAAGGACATATGTGCCACCTTTAAATTTTAGAATTTCAATTACATCATGGGAAATCTTGTTGAGCAAGTTTTACAACAAGTTTTTCCCAATGACGAAAGTGAATGAGAGCCGAAAGGAGATTAGCCTTTTCACTTAGGTGGAAGACGAGAAATTTTCTGAGAGTTGGGAGCGCTTTAAGGATCTGCTGATTAAGTGCCCTCCTCATGGATATGAGAAGTGGAGACTCGTTCAGTTTTTCTACCAAGGATGGACTCAATCCAACCGTAGCATGATCAAGCCACCTCTTTGCTCCTCAATGTGGTAATTGCTTGTTCATGATAGAAGGTGCACTCTTCCTCCATGTACTGTTCATTTGGGTGTTCCATCAACTGCCTTTGACACTCTTCTTCTTGGTATTGGTGAGGCCTATTGATGCGGAATGTACTCAGCTCCTTGCCCAATTGTCCCATTTGTACTTCTAGTCTTTGAATGGCTTGAGCAGTCTTTGTCTTGAATTGTTGTTGATTAGCTATAGATTGCTGTTGTGAAGTCACAAATTGTCGTAAAAGACTCTTCAAGTCCTCCTCTTCTAGGTCTTGGGCTGGTTGAACTGCTTGTTGGGAATTGCTTTGCTGTCCTTGAGGGTTTCGAATATTCCTACTGTTACTCCATGAAGAATTGAGGTGGTTGTGCAACCCTGAATTATAAGTGTTAGAGTAAGGATTATTCTTGGGAGGATAAGTGTGCTGTCCCACATAATTGGCTTGCTCCTGATCTGCGGATGAGTACAAAGGGCAAGTCTCAGTAGTGTGATTTAATTGAGAACATATGGGACATACCTGAAGTTGAATGGCTGGCTGAATGGGAGATATGTTCCAGGTAGTCATGGAGTTTACAAGCATATTTAATGTCTTTTGCATGGCAGCTAGCTGATCTTGTAGTGGTGGATCCAATTGAGAGGAATATGAATGATTTCTAAGAGCTTGAGCTTGCCACGGGAAATTTGACTATTGGCTCCAGGTTGGGTTGCAGGAATCAAGATAGTTGTCGTCCCCCGGTCTAGAGAACGATGTGTTCTTATGCCCATTAATTTTGTTAGAAATTTGTCTCATTATAAGACATTCTCTAATATGGTGATAAGGATCATTACATAAAGAACATGGTCCATGGGGTGTTGGAACGCCTCCCCACATGTGTAAAATTAAAAAATAAAATAACAAAAAGTTATAATTAAAAAGGGAAAATAAAAACAAGATTGAAAATAAAACTTACGTAGATGCAGACACAACTAACCTTGCATGAAATAAAATACAAAAATCCGATCTATAATTATCGCAGTACTGTGTTGCTCTCTGGATGTGCGATCGATCGCACTGTGAGGTGCGCTCGATCGCCCTGGTTGGGCGATCGATCGCACCTCCAGAGGCACAGAAACTACGGAAAAGACTATAAAAACAGACAAATTTAAAACAAAAATAAATTAAAGGAAAAGAAAAAATTCCAACAAAATCAAACAATCCCGTCAACGGCGCCAAAAACTTGTTGTTCCAAACACTACCTAAATTAGTAGATAATATTTAGTATGTTTTAACTCGCAAGTGCACAAGATCAAAACAATAGTATAGTGCAGCAAGTACGAGGTTGAACCCACGGAGATTGTGATTTTATTTAGAATTAATTAAAAATATCAAATTGTTACATATTTGATATTAAGAAATTTTTTTTTTTAAAAAAAAAGATATAAAGATAAAGTAAAGGTAAAGGCAGGGCTTTGATATCCACCAATAATCATGATCAAATAATATAATAATATGCCAATGATCCCATCATATTATGAATACCTAATGTTTCTCAACCTAAGGGCATAGGTGTATACTCCTTAAGTTATTGATTTCCCTAAGCAATGAGTTAGACATGGGTGTATACTCTAACTCTTTTCTTTCCTAAAGGATTTAGCATGGGTGTATACTAAGTTATTCTTTAGGGAAGCATAAATCTATGAAAATTGACAAACACATGAGGCCTAGGGCATGGGTGTATATTCCCGATTCCCCATGTTGATTAATCCAAGAATCCGGCATGGATTACTTTTGTTACTTATGTTAAACCCAGGACTTGGTCATCTAAATTGATTTAACTAACTAATCCATACCACATGCATATAATGGCCAGTCACATACATATGAGGAATTCATGAAAACATGAATTAATCAAGTTAAATATCACAACATGATCATCACAAAGGCGCCAATATTGAAGTATTAAATAAACATAATTAGGGCTTCAATCTAGCCCCCCTTAAGAGTTAGTTACACATAATAAAAATAAAAGAAAAGAAAAGGGAAAGAAAGAACCGAAAACCGCTCTTAGAAATAGCCTGCAAATTCCTCTCCCCAAGTTGTGCCTTTTCCAAGGATGATTATTCTTAAGGTTTAGAGGTCTATTCATAGGCTTTAGAAGTCCTTGACAAACTAGTAAACCTAGGAATTTCGTAAGGTTTTAATCCCATTACAATTGGGAGTTGGAAAACCCTAATATGAAAATATTAGCATGATGGCCGCAGCTTTGAGGTGTCTCCTGCGCACGGGTGCGATCGATCGCAACCCGTGTGAACTCGATCGCAGACCTGCGATCGATCCTCTTTTGTTATGCGTTCAATCTCTCATGGCCTGCTTCGTGCTGTGTCTTCTCTGGTACTGCGCTCGATCACAGGTATCCTGTGATCAATTGCAATGTGAGGGGGCTCCCATTTTTTCCATCTTCTCTCTTTTAGCCCAAATCTTCCATATTTACTTCATTTTATTCCAAACGCCTACAAAAGTATGGAAAACACAAAAAGGAATTAAAATGACCTAATTAACTAAATCCAAGGGATTAAAACATGCAAGTTAAAGGTTGAAAATGTGAATATTTTAGCACTTAACACACATAAAATTAATGTTTTGATTTAAATTGGATATCTCTTGTGATTTACGGATACATCTGATGATTTGATTTAAATTGAATTTCTTTTGTGATTTGTGTAAAAGAATGGATACATCGGATGATTTTGACTAACTCTTTGAAGCGAAAGTAAAACATACCTAAGATTTTATTGTGAGAAATTTGGATAATATTGATGAACATAGAACGTGTTGCTATGATTTGGTGAGTGTGGATTCCACAACCTGAGTACTTTATCTTTTGACTATTTTACTTTATTTAGTTTATGTTTTATCTTTTATTTGCAAAACCCAAATTCAAACCTTTTTTCGGAACTAGGTTAAGATTAAATTAGTTTAGATATAAATTTTGTTTACAAAAGCAAAATTCCCTATGGGATTGACCTCGCACTTGCAACACTATATTGTAAAACGATTCGTGCACTTGTGAGTACATTAAAATTTACACAACAATGAGCTCGAGCCTAGTGGTGCTGAGCTTGATCCAATTTACTGCCAATGCTCCTTGAAGTATGTCCTAAGCCCAAAATCAATGGAATTTCTTACATCTTTATTTAAAACCTAAAAACATTGGAACAACACAAAATCAAATAGATAACAACGATAAGGAATTAACATATGCAAGTTAATGGGCTTGAATGTGCAACATTCGGTGCTTATCACATCCCTAAACTTACATATTTCTAGTGCCTTAACAATACAAAACAGGAAATAAAATTATGAACATAAAATAACTACTCTACTTCCTTCTTTCATAGGATGTACGATTGTATTTAGCGTATGCAACAAGCCTTTTAAACCTTAAGCAACCCTAGAGGATGAGTGAAGTCTCGTGATAGTTTAACAAGAATGATTCCTACAAACATTGTGAGTGTTATGTTATTATATAAGAATGAAGCATCACATAAATAATGGTTCTCATTCATTGGTAAGCTTAACAAGATAAACTTCATCTTCAAAATTTCATGAAATCACAAGTCTCACTTACAAATGGCGGTTTAAGATACCACAAGTTCCAATTGGTGTAAAGTGAACTAACACATAATCATGAGGCTTCAAAATAATTCCAACATAAATGATCCAGCATCTCATAATTCATTGGACTCCCCATCGAATAAAACAACAAAGGCATAATTTTTATTTATTTATTTATTTTTAAAATTTATTTTTATCTTTTTATGCAGGCAGCGCAATGCTTAGCCCCCTTAAGCTTTATAATTGACCAATGTATCGAGTGTTAAGCCAATGACTCCCAAACAAAATGGTTTTAGGGCATTAAGTATAAAGACACCTCTAAGGACTTACTAGCTCGAGTCAAAAAGGCTACGAAGCTAAACTAGCCATGTTATCAATCAAACCAAACTTCTCATCTTTTGATGCAAACACTCACAGCTTAATGAGGTAAGATGTCTGGTTACATAGTGACAAACTCAAACTTGATCAACCTTTATTTATCTATTTATTTATATTTTATATTTTGCCAAGGTTATTCATCCAATAAGTCACCCAAATGTATCTAAGACATTGAAAACAAACATAATTGGTTTCAACTTTCATACCTCAAAAACATGTGCTAGTAGTGTGTTCATAGTAAATTCAAATTGAAACAAGAAGCATCTCATTTTGCCAAAAGTAATTAACAAGATGCAAATTTCCTAGTCTGATGATCATGTGTTCATAACTTTAAGCTCACCAATGAAGTTAAAATTAAAATTGAAGCTGAACCACATGCTTAAGAATAACACAACAAAAAATTGGATAGTGTTTTGTTCTTCCATATCTTCAAACTTGAATCACACATTGTCCTCAATGTGTGTATAGAACTGAAAAACAATAGCAAGAGGATATGAATATTTGAGTGAGTAGATGCGGGCATATCATACCCCCAAACTTGAATACAAAAACATATGTCTTGAAAAGTAAACTGAAACTCCAAGCAAATAGCAGTCAAGTGCAACATAGTGTTGTCAAAATATGTAAGAAATAAATCATGAACAACAATGTCAAAAATATAACCTAGAAGGAGATCATGTACCCTAGCCTGGGACACTGTGCTCAAGCGCAATGGCCCTATGAAGGACTTAAGTGCACAGGGTTTGCACTCGATCCTTTGAGTCTGATCAATCCAAATTTGCATTCTGAAGGATCTTTCCTTGATCCTTCAGAAGTCCAATTTGTCCTTTCCAACCCTTCCTCTTTAGAATACTAAGGCACTCCTCAAGAAATAAAACTCTGCTTATCACCCCCAAAGTTGTTTTCTCAACTTGAAGATTTATGGTTTTCATATGAGGATTCGCTATGTGTCTCTATAACGCCCCCAATTCTGGCCTTGACCAGTTTGGTAGAGTTACTCGCAATTACCCCAATTTAGCTAACTAGAGAACCGCCCCTTTAAGCATAATCAGAGTAAATGCATGGGAAGGTGAAATAAATCTAAGGAATCTAATAACCATAAAGGAATTATTCATTATCCTGGAATATAGACATGGAGCACTAATAAGAACACAATTAATCTGATCATACCTGATGACAACAAGTAGGTCTCCACCTTAACTTCATAAATCCGAAGTGACAGACTCACCACTGTCCTCTTCATAGGAAGAGGTTTCGTACAAGATGTAATAACTGTATAAGTCTAAAGACTTGATAAGTAAACTTCACAGTTGGGTATGAGATAAGCCAATTATTATGACAGAAATAAACCTGTAGTTTGACAAAGGTTTGAAAGAGGTGTTGTCTCCATTAATACACCATAAAAATATCGCCTTTATTTGAAATAAGAGGTGTACTTCCAGCGGCAATCGCTTAAGAGTTTTAATGCAGAAAACTAATGCTTTATTAGGTCATAAATATCATATATGGTCTACCCGAGATATTACCCATTCTCAATAGGGTTGGCGCTATCCCCAGGGACCTGTAATACAATGTTGGTGCCATGACCTTTGTATGCTACCGTCCATAACACTTGTAGCCTGACCAAGTCCGACCTCGGGTAGCCCATGCTACTAATGATGTACGTCTTGTAATGACGCACCAATTAAGATTGCACTGATCACGAAATAACTATTGGATCCAAGGTCCATATATCACATACACACACGCGTTTGACCATAGAATAAGTATGTATAGTAAGCCCATGGCCATTATACCTCACGTACCAACGTACCATGTCATACGATGCATTCTATCAACTGATTCTTAAGACAATTATCGAGCTATACAAAAGTATGCATGCTCATATCATACAAGTGCTCAGTCAATTGACATATCACATGTTTTTTAAGGAAAGCAATCATAAGTGTTTACTTACCCCATACACTCGCTCGAATTGTACGACATCTCAAACCCCTACTATAATGAAACACGGCTATCGTTATACGCAATGCTAGAGGGCTTACTAAAGACACAAAAAGGTCTTAGTTGATCACTCTTAGGTAAAAGGTCAAAAAAACCCTACCTTCATGCATTCTGGGTTCTAAGCAAACGTTCTGTTCAAGAGGCAAATGTTCGAACATAGGGAGAACGTTTGGCCAGAATTGAAGAACGTTCGGGCAGAGTCAAAAAATGTAGAGTTTTGGGCTTCTATTTTAAAGTTACCATGCTAAAACCACAACCTAGGCTCAAAACAAGTTCATGCACATATAGTGAAGCATAACACACAATAAACCAAAAAGTAAATGAGTATTTTGAAAACGTTTTCGAAAACACCTATTTTCTTCCAAGGAAAATCGTTCACAAGTTACAACACCTTTGATGTACAAATTTAATTGTACTCGCAAGCGCACTAGTAGTGTGCAGTAAAGTGTGTGCAAGTGCGAGGTCGAATCCACAAGGAGACATGTTTGCAAAAATTAATTTTCTAGTTTAACCTAATTTTATCTTAACCTAGTTCCAATTTTTGTAATTGTTTCGTGCAAAATCATAAACTAAATTAAACAATTTGAGAATAAGTAATGTCAAATTACTACGGTTTCCGAATCCCCCACGCCAAATCAAACAACATGTCTTGCATTTTATGCATACAATATTCAATCCAAATACATTGTTCAAAAGTTGTAAACATGCAAATGAAATCATTCGATGAATCCATCCGTTAAAAGAATCATAACGGATATTTAATTGAGATCAAATCATCCACTGTATCTATAGATCACAATGGATATTAGTCTCAATCCAATCATTCGATGTACCCCCAGACGAAACACAACGAATATTAAATTAAGCATGAGTAGATTACCAACATTTAATCAATTAAACTTAATTAAATTGTTGAATTGGCTTTTGAACAACACTTTTATACCAACATTTAATCAATTAAACTCAATCAAACTGTTGAATTGGCCTTTGAACAACACTTTTATAAAATAATCTCATTGTATGTACAAAACGACAAGACATGTATGTTTATCAATGACGAGGCTTCATCTTCAACCTTAGTTGAAGGTTTTTAGCCTCTCATGATAACAAAAACAACAAACAATTGAATTGACATCATGAGAAAAATAAAACTTACAATGGAAAACGAAGCACAAGCTTCCGGACGATAATACGTCGTATTTTAGCTTTAAACGGCGCCTCCCAAAGTGTGTTTACAAGAGAAAAACGTTGTATATAAATAATAAAAACTAGGGTTCTGCACTGCTAGGTCAGCGTGAGTGCGCTTGATCGCACTCGAAGTGCGCTCGAGTGCACTCGGCTCTTCAGGGCTCCTGCGGCGTAGCACTTAAGCGATGCATGCTAGGGTTGACGTGGTTATCCACTCGAGCGTGCCGTGCATGGGATCGAGCGCATGAGCGCTCGATCGTCGCTCTTGTGCGCTCAATCGCACTTCCAGGGAACTTCAACTCCTTTGCTTATTTCCACCCTTAAACCACAGTTCTTTCTTAATGACCTGCAACACATCAAAATACCAAAACTAACAAAAACATCAGAAATTAACACAGCTAAGAGCTTAACAAACATAAGTTAAAGGGGCCCAAATATACAATATTTGGCACTCATCAAATACCCCCAAACTTACATTTTTGCTAGTCCCTTAGCAAAACAAAATGAAAACAAGAAACGTAAGTCCGCTGTCGTGGGAAAAATGATTGCATTTAGCATATGCAACAAGCCTTTTAAACCCTTAGGCATCCCTAGAGGACGAGTGAAGTCTCGTGAGGGTTTAACAGTAATGATACCCACAAACATTTATGCATTATGTTATTTGACAAACAAGGACTTCCACACAAATATATGGTTTTTAACATCATGAGCAATTTTATCACAGTGAACACTACAAACACATCATCAAGACAACCACAAATCATTCAACTCAAAGATGGAAATTTGAGACAACACATGTTCCAATAAGTGCAATGTGAGACTAACATATGATCATGAGGCTTCAATTTATTCTCAAACTCAAGTGTACCTTAAAAGTGATAGGAATTCGCTTGAATGAAACAACCAAGGCTTAAAATTTATTTATTTATTATTATTATTTTTTTTATGTGTGTAGGCTGTGCAATGCTTAGCTTCCTTAAGCTTTCTAATTGACCTATGTAACGAGTGTTGGGCCAGAGACTCCCAAACCAAATGGTTTTAGGGCACTAGATGTAGAAACATCCCTAAGGGCTTAATTACTCAAGTCAACTAGGCTACGAAGCCAAACTAGCCATACAACCAACCAGGTTAGGTTTCTCATCTTTTTACGCGAACACTCAATGCTTTGTGAGGCATGAGATCCGATTACTCAATGAGAAGCTCAAACTGATTTTTTTTTTTTTTTTTTTCAAGCCAAGGTTTCAACATACTTCATCCTACCTATCTCAAAATACACCCTAATCAAGTCAAATCTTATACCTCACCGATTTTATGCTAGTGTGCTCATGGTGATAAACTTAAACATGTGAAGTCTCTTCAATCCAACATTGAGTCAAAAGACTCAGGTTCCTAATGACATGCTGTGTTCAAAATGCTAAACTGACTAATGACATGCAAACCACAGAATAGGTGTTACCCTTTCTTAACCAATAACATAGCAATTTTTTTTTTTTTTTTTTTTTTTTTAACAAAACAACACAAATAATCAAGGAAAAAGACAGAGAAATGTCTACCCCACCCCCCAAACTAAAATGACACATTGTCCCCAATGGGTCCAGAGATACAATACCAGGTGAGCAGCACAAGTCAATTGGAACGTAGGAAAACGCTCCCCCAAACTTGAATGGCGGACACTTGCCCTGAAATACACAACAGAAACAAACAAACAAGATAAAATGGTAAGGAAAGAATTAGGGTTGCCTCCCAAAAGCGCTAAGTTTTAAGTCTTCAGCCAGACTCTCCACAAAAGACGACAATCACTCAGGATAACTCGGATCCTCCAACAGTGTCGTCTCGATCTCCTTACTCCTCAACTCTAAGAATGGTTTTAATCTCTGCCCATTCACCTTGAAGGTGTTACCATTCTTAGGATCCTCAATCTCGATGGCTCCATGAGGAAAAATTGATCGAATGATAAATGGGCCTGTCCACCGAGATTTCAACTTGTCTGGGAAAAGATGCATCCGTGAATTGTAAAGAAGGACTCTCTCACCCGGCTCAAAAGACTGTCTCAATATGCGCTGGTCATGAGCCTTCTTCATCTGTGCCTTGTACAACTGCGCAAAATCATAAGCATCATTCCGCAACTCCTCCAATTCATTGAGTTGGAGCTTCCTTTGTGAGCCAGCCTTCAAAAGATTGAAGTTTAGCTGCTTGATGGCCCAATATGCTCTATGCTCCAACTCCACGGGAAGATGGCATGCTTTCCCGTACACAAGCCGATAGGGTGACATCCCAATCGGGGTCTTGAAAGCTGTCCTATATGCCCACAGTGCATCACTCAACTGTAGAGACCAATCTTTTCTGTTGGGGTTTATTGACTTTTCCAAAATATGCTTGATCTCTCGATTAGAAACTTCAACCTGTCCACTCGTCTGTGGGTGATACGGGGTGGAAACCTTATGTGTGATGAAATACTTTTTCATCAACTGCTCAAAAATCCTATTGCAAAAATGCTTACCTCCATCACTTATAACTGCTCGAAGCGTACCAAAACGAGTAAAGATAGTGTCTCTCAAAAACTGGACCACCACTCTATGGTCATTAGTCTTTCATGTAACAGCCTCCACCCATTTGGACACATAGTCCACAGGAACCAAGATGTACAGATACCCAAAGGAGTTCGGAAAAGGTCCCATGAAATCGATGCCCCATACATCAAAAATCTCAACGATCAAAATGGGACTGAGGGGCATCATATTCCTCCTGGAGATACTCCCGAGCTTCTGACAACGCTCGCAAGATATACAATAAGCATGGGCGTCTCTAAAAAGGGTAGGCCAATAGAATCCACACTGCAAAATCTTGGCAACGGTCTTCTTAGCACTGAAATGGCCTCCACAAGCACGATCATGACAAAAGGAGATGACATTGGATTGGTCATGCTCAGGTATACACCTCCTAATGATCTGATCGGGACAATACTTGAATAGGTAAGGATCGTCCCAGAAAAAGTGCTTCACCATGGACAAAAATTTGGACCTATCTTGTCGCCCCCACTGCTGAGGCGGTTGGCCGGTGACGCGATAGTTCACTATGTCGGCAAACCATGGTGTACGCTCATGAGCAATGTGCATCAAGTGCTCATCAGGGAAAGTCTCCGAAATGGGGCTGGCGTCATCGGTGTAATCCACAGTCAATCTAGACAAATGATCCGCCACCACATTTTCGTAACCCTTCTTGTCCCGAATTTCTATGTCAAACTCCTGAATTAGCAAAATCCATTGGATCAGACGAGATTTAGCATCTTTTTTGGAAAAAAGATACTTCAATGCTACGTGATCCGAAAAGATGATGACTTTAGATCCTAGCAAATAGGATCTAAACTTGTCTAGTGCAAAAACGATTGCCAACAACTCCTTCTCCATGGTGGAGTAGTTGAGTTGTTCATCGTTCAGAGTCTTGCTCTCATAGTAAATGACATGAAGGATTCTATCAACATGCTGCTCCAAAACAGCTCCAACTGCATCATCCGATGCGTCATACATGATCTCAAAAGGTACACCCCAGTTGGGTGGCTGAATAATAGGTGTGGACGTCAGAATGCTCTTAAGGTCCCCAAATGCTCTCTTGCAATCCTCATCGAATACAAATGGGGCATCCTTCACCAACAACTTGCACAAGGGCCTGGCAATCTTGCTAAAGTCCTGGATAAACCGCCTGAAGAATCCTGCATGGCCCAGAAAAGAACGAACTTCCTGCACTGTATGTGGGAGTGGAAGGTTGGAAATCAGATCCACCTTTGCTTTATCAACCTCTATCCCCCTCTGAGATATGACGTGCCCCAATACAATACCTTGCTTGACCATAAAATGGCACTTCTACCAATTGAGCACCAGGTTCTTCTCCTTGCACCGTACTAATACCAAAGTCAGGCGGTGCAAACACTCATCAAAGGATGAACCGAAGACAGAGAAGTCGTCCATGAAAATCTCTAAGAAACGCTCTACCATGTCAGAAAAAATACTAATCATGCACTGCTAAAAAGTAGCGGGTGCGTTGCATAACCCAAAAGGCAAGCGACGGTAGGCGAAAGTCCTAAAAGGACAGGTAAACGTCGTCTTCTCCTGATCTTCAGGGTCCACAGGAACCTGGTTATATCCAGAATAACCATCCAAAAAACAATAGTACTCATGGCCAGCCAAGCGCTCCACCATTTGATCAATAAATGGAAGCGGGAAATGATCCTTTCTGGTGGTAGCATTCAACTTTCAGTAGTCTATGCATACTCTCCATCCTGATTGAATACGAGTTGGGACCAACTCATCGTCTTTGTTCTTCACTATCGTCAATCCAACCCGCTTGGGCACAACATGAATCGGGCTCACCCACTTGCTATCAAAGATGGGATAAATGATCCTTGTATCCAACAACTTGATCACTTCAGTCCTCACCACCTCTTGCATAGCTGGGTTAAGCCTCCTTTGTGGCTCCCTCGATGGCTTGGCATTCTCCTCCAAATGTATCTTATGCATCATCGCCAAGGGACTGATCCCCCTGATATCCTCAATAGTCCAGCCGATAGCTTCTTTGTGCTCTCTTAAAACCTCTAACAATTTCTCCTCTTGAGCATCAACCAAGTCTGAAGCTATAATCACAGGCAATGAATCTGCTGGACCTAGGAACTTATACTTGAGAGTGTCCGGTAGAGGTTTAAGTTCCTTCTTGGGGGGATCAGGTACTGCTGTCTCCTCCTTCTCACTGCTCACCAGAGGAGCAGTCTCCAAAATTGCATCTGCTTGCTCAAGCAACTTGTCCAAGTCCAAATCTTCTCCGAACTGAGCAAAGCATGCCTCCAGGGGGTCCTCTATGCTTGATTCTTCAACAACCTCCTCAATGATCTCCTCTATCAAGCATACTTGTTGCATTTCCTCATATTCCAATGGTTGCTTTCTAATATGGAAAATATTCAGCTCCACTGTCATATTTCCAAAGGAAATCTTCATCACCCTCGTCCTACAATTGATTAGGGCGTTAGCCGTAGCTAGAAATGGTCGCCCTAAGATCACCGGTATTTGACTCCCCACATTTGGAACCGGCTCCGTGTCAAGCACAGTAAAATCCACGGGGAAATAAACTTATCCACCTTAATCAAGACATCCTCTATTATTCCCCGTGGAACCTTCACTGACCTGTCAGCTAATTGCAGTGTTATGGAAGTGGGCCTCAACTCTCCTAGCCCCAACTGCACATAAACTGAGTAGGGCAACAAATTTACACTTGCTCCAAGATCCACTAATGCCCTCTCAATTTGGCTGACTCCTATCATGCAAGAAATAGTGGGACATCTAGGGTCCTTGTACTTGAGGGGCAAGTTGCATTGCAAGATTGAACTAACCTGCTCGGTCATGAATGCCTTCTTCGGAACATTCGTCCTCCTCTTCACTGTAATCAAGTCCTTTAAGAACTTGGCATATGAAGGTACTTGTTGGATGGCGTCCAAAAATGGCATATTGATTTGGACCTGCTTGAACACCTCCAAAATGTCCTCAAACTTCCCTCCTTTCTTGGGTGCTTGCAACCTTTCAGGGTAAAGTGCTTTCGACACAAATGACCTAGGAGGGTCCTCACTAATGGGTGTGGCTGTAGATGATTCGGCATCTCTTTTCTCTTTGTTGCCACTCTTTTCCTTTTCTTGCCCCGCAGGGTCTTTTTCTTGCTCAACCACCTGATTGTCCACTTGTCTCCCTGACCTCAGTGTAACAATCGCTTGCACATGTTCTTGCCCGTGTCCAGAACTCGAGGAATTTCCAACCATATAATGTCCTTTTGGGTTGGTCACTGGCTGACTGGGCAACTTCCCCTTTTCTCTCTCACCCAAGTGATTGGCTATCTGTCCAATCTGACTTTGCATCTTCGCAATTGCTTGGGTGTTAACCATGGTGGCATTCTTCACTTCATCTATTGCTTGGGTGTTTGCCATGGTAGAGTTCTTGAGCTCTTGTATGGTCTAGCTATTCGATTGAATGAATACCTTCATTGTTTCTTCCAACGATGATTGTGACGAAGATGCAGAAGGTTGCGCTGGTTGAGCTGAACAACCATGATTCTGAGCATGTGGGGGAAATCCTTGATTCATAGGATGGCTCTGCTTCCATGAGAAATTAAGGTGGTTTCACCACCCTGGATTGTATGTCTCCGCATAGGGTCCGCTTGCTTGCTTCCTATAGTCATTGAAAGCGTTCACTTGTTCCATGGAGCACTCGGCAAAAGCTGGTGAAAATGGACAATTTTGTGCTAAGTGCATAGGATTAGCATTGAATGTGTTGGCAATATTAACGGACTGACCCACTGCAAGAGCTTCAACCTTCTTGGTCAGGGCATCTATCTTTATCCTCAAATCAGTGTCCTCCTTAACCTCATAGATGCCACCTTTCTTAGGGATATGGGCAGATTTATCCCGACAACTTGAAAAATCCCACTGTTGTGAGCTGTCGGACAACTTGTCTAATGCCTTATACGCTACATCCCCTGTCAAACTTAAGAATGCTCCTCCATTCATTGACTCGATCATACTACGGTTGGATTGGGTCAATCCTTGGTAGAAAAACTGAACGAGTCTCCACTTCTTATAACCATGTGGAGGGCATTTTATCAACAAATCCTTAAATCTTTCCCAACACTCCAAAAATTTCTCGTCCTCCTCCTGAGTGAAGGAACTTATTTCCTTTCTGCATTCATTGACCTTCGACATTGGGAAATACTTGTTATAGAACTTGCTTAACAAGCTTTCCCAAGATGTAATGGACCCAGGCGTGTTGGAGTCCAACCATGCCCTGGCTTTGTCTTGCATAGAGAAAGGAAATAGTCTGAGATGGAGAGACTCTTCGGAGAAATTTTGAAATTTGAAAGTGGCGCATATGTCTTTGAATTTCTTTACATGACTGTAAGGATTTTCAAGTTCTAGGCCATGGAGCGATGGTAGGAGTTGGATGACATGAGGTTTTAAATCAAAATGAGTAGCATTGGTTGGTGGCAACACTATGCACGAATGGGATGTAGTGAAGTCCACATTCCAAGCTCTAGCTTGCTCGGGATTTCCAGCTCTAGCATCCTCATGCTCACCCCTAAGTTGCTCTATATTCTGGGGTATGTTATCTTGTTGGTCTCCCATTTCACCTCTATCCTCACTCTCAACAGGTGCTCTCCGCGTTCTCCTAAGAGTTCTATCAATGTCGAGGTCTAAGGGTATCAATTCTAGGTTCAAGGATCTCCGACCAAGCATACACCAATCTCAAGTGCTCAAACAAACTAACTAAACAACAATGAATAATCAGAAAAAGGAAACGAACAACCAAAACATAATAAAACAAAAACAAAATTTTAACAAGAATAAACCTAAGAAGTTGCAGAACAAAACAGAAAATTCACTTAGCTGCTTCTGGTATGCTGATGCTGCCAGCGGCGATGCGCTCGAGCACAGGAATTTGCGATCGAGCGTGAATGTGTGCCCTCTGGGAGTGCGCTCGATCGTCACAAAGGTACGATCGAGCGTATACGTGCCTTGAATGCAAGCGCAGAGTAGCAAGCGCAGGTACGCTTGCTCGCTGTAATAGGCCCAAGTGCGATCGAGCGTAGGTAAGCTGCGCTCGATCGCTCTGGCAGTTACTAAATTTCACCGAACTGCACAAAACACAGAAACACAAAACACTCTTTTTTTTTTTTTTTACATCAATACAGAAAAAAAAATTAAATAAAATCAAAACCTACCTAAACTAGTAGAAAAATAAAATTAATTCAAACAAAGAGAATCAATTTTTACAAAATCATATGCCTCCCCGGCAATGGCGCCAAAATTTGGTGTACAAATTTAATTGTACTCGCAAGCGTACGAGTCGTGTGCAGTAAAGTGTGTGCAAGTGCGAGGTCGAATCCACAGGGAGACGTGTTTGCAAAAATTAATTTTCTAGTTTAACCTAATTTTATCTTAACCTAGTTCCAATTTTTGTAATTGTTTCGTGCAAAATCATAAACTAAATTAAACAATTTGAGAATAAGTAATGTCAAATTACTAAGGTTTCCGAATCCCCCTCGCTAAATCAAACAACATGTCTTGCATTTTATGCATACAATATTCAATCCAAATACATTGTTCAAAAGTTGTAAACATGCAAATGAAATCATTCGATGAATCCATCCGTTAAAAGAATCACAACGAATATTTAATTGAGATCAAATCATCCACTGTATCCGTAGATCACAATGGATATTAGTCTCAATCCAATCATTCGATGTACCCCCAGATGAAACACAACGAATATTAAATTAAGCATGAGTAGATTATCAACATTTAATCAATTAAGCTGTTGAATTGGCTTTTGAACAACACTTTTATACCAACATTTAATCAATTAAACTCAATCAAACTATTGAATTGGCTTTTGAACAACACTTTTATAAAATAATCTCATTGTATGTACAAAACGACAAAACATGTATGTTTATCAATGACGAGGCTTCATCTTCAACCTTAGTTGAAGGTTTTAGCCTCTCATGATAACAAAAACAACAACCAATTGAATTGACATCATGAGAAAAAAAAAACTTACAATGGAAAACGAAGCACAAGCTTCCCGACGACAATACGTCGTATTTTAGCTTAAAATGGCGCCTCCCAAAGTGTGTTTACAAGAGAAAAACGTTGTATATAAATAATAAAAACTAGGGTTCTGCACTGCCAGGTCAGCGTGACTGCGCTTGTTCGCACTTGGCTCTTCCGGGCTCCTGCGGCGCAGCACTTAAGCGATGCATGCTAGGGTTGACGTGGTTATCCGCTCGAGCGTGCTGTGCATGGGATCGAGCGCAGGTGCGCTCGATCGTCGCTCTTGTGCGCTCGATCACACTTCCAGGGAACTTCAACTCCTTTGCTTATTTCCACCCTTAAACCGCAGTTCTCTCTTAATTACCTGCAACACATCAAAATACAAAAAGTAAGAAAAACTTCATAAATTAACACAGCTAAGAGCTTAACAAACATAAGTTAAAGGGGCCCAAATATACAATATTTGGCACTCATCAACCTTTTAAAGACATGAAGGAAGTAATTATAATGACAAGACAACATGAAAATATAGCAAAGGTTCAAGGGTTACCTTGAAGTTGGTAAAACCGCCCTCAAATCTTCCTTCTTGCTCTCTAGAACTCTCCTCTCACTTTAGGGTTAGGGTTTCTAGTGTCAAGGGTCGCTGAGGGGCGAGAAGGGGGTATTTTTAGGGGTGAAGGGTGTGTCTCATGCTGTAGAGGTGGGGAATGGGTTAAAAATGCTTTTTAGACTGTCATCGAAGGGTTGGTACTATAGCCGAACGTTTGGTGTACTATTGCTGTAGTGACTCAAATAATTCACTAAGCTTCGGTAGCTTAGTTAGAGGGTTAAATTGGGTTTTGGGTCACTAGGTATAGCTGTAGGGGCATTTTGGTAAGTTTAGACTTTCTGATCGATATACGCATGGGGATCACCGTACGTACTCTACAAATAGTACAAAGACATATGTAGGGGGACCACCGGATGTACTCTGCAAATAGCACGAGGACCTATGCAGGGGGACCACAAGATGTACTCTGCAAATAGTACAAGGACGTACACATGGGGATCACCGGATGTACACTGACTTTTGGTTGACCACTGGTTTATGCCCATACGTACGTTGCAGCCTTTGGTCCGCTAGGTGAATAGTACGCAGACGTACGCCCCTACAGTACCAGACATACTCTACTTTTCATGACAGTTCCAGCAGCGTCCGCAGGCTTTCCGGCCCTATCAATACCCCTCCTCTCTGGACCCTTAAGCGTCATTCTGCCCCTGTTGCACTCTAGAACCCCTGCTTGAGTATTTTGTAAGTTGTGAGAGTTCTTGGAGGAGAATGAGGGATTTCTTAGAGGTTTTGCTTGAAGGAGGTAATCTTCTAAGCTTAGCTTGTTTCTTAGTTATTATGTTGTTTAAGTGTTTTTCATAGTTAGCTTAGTTGGTAGAGCTTCTAGTTATGTTGTTGCCCTTAATTTTGATTTAAGTTGGTTTAGTGTTTCACCTTTGTTGAACGGGTTTTCTTATACATGGAGTCTTTGTTTTGAGATAGGAGGTCCTAGGGATCCTTTTGGTAGTTGTAGAACCAGTTTGGGAGGATAGGAGGACGGTTGAACCAAATGAGGTTCTACCTGAACCTTCTGGGCGGACGTACGGCCACGAACCTGGATGTACGGCCAGAAGCGTTCCAAGGAGCACTACTTTGGCCAGTTGTCTGATAGCCTCTGTTGTTATGCCAAATACCCACCTAAATTAATAGGCACATACTTGGTACGTTTTACTCCCAAGTGCACAAGATCAAACGATAGTATAACAGGCAAATACTAGATCATTCCCACGTGGATTGGTAAATTATGTTTAGAAGTAATTTCCTATTTAATTAACAGATAAAATTCAATTGTCACAATTGAATTAAAATAAAGAAATAAAATAAAAGATAAACTAAAACTAAAAAGGATTAGGGTTTTGATATCCATCACTAATCAGACTAATTAAGATAACACTATGCCAAAGCACCAATCATATCAGTATATTTAATGTTTGCTAACCTAAGAGTATGGGGTCTACTCCTTAAGCTATTGATCTCCCTAAGCAACAAATTAGGCATGGGTGTCTACTCTAATTCTTTTCTTTCTTAAAGGATTTAGCATGGGTGTAAACTAAGTTATTTTTTAAGAAAGCATAAATATGTGGAAATCAACAAACACATGAGGCCTAGGGCATGGGTCTCTATTCCCGGTTCCCCATGTTGATTAACCCAAGAACCCAGTGTGGATTTCTTTTGTTACTCTTATTAAACCCAGGACTCGGTCATCCAAATTGATTTAATTAACTAATCCATACCACATGCATATGTTGATCAGGGTTTAGTCCTTTTACAAGTGGGACTTGGAATACCCTAATATGGAAGGAAAGGGAATTCTGGCCGTAGCTAACTGTTTTCCAGCGCACGGGTATGCTCGATCGCAACCCGTTGCGATCGATCTCCTATGTTAGGTGCTCGATCGCAAATGCAATCGAGGCTGCTTCTTGTGCGCGCGAGCGTAAGGCTGCACTTGCTCGTCTGGACCTCTCTGGAAGTGCACTAAATCGCAGGTCCCTTGCGATAGATCGCACTACCATAATGCTTTTGCTTGCTTCAAATCTTCTATCTTTTTCCCAATTTTGTCCTTTAATTCCAATACTTCTAGGAATGCTTTCTTTTCTTTCAAACACCTATAAAACAAAGAAAATACAAGAACGAAATAAAATAGCACAAACTAACAAAACTAAGGATTTAACAAATGTAAGTTAAGGGCTAAAATATGAATATTTTGGCACTTAACATATGTTTTCATGTTCTAGGTTCGTTTTAGTTGGATTTAAAACGAATGATAGGTCTTTTCTCAATATTCGTGGAGCCTCAAATGGATTTTATGGAGAAGCCTTACAACCCGGGTGAGTACAAACTCACATAGATACTTATTGTTATTTTTCCTTCATTACACGATTATTTTATATATATCAGCCATGCAACTTTTGCAACTCTCATAAAATACATTTTAGAACTACCGTGACCTCTCTTTTGTGAAAACTCATGTTGATTAACAAGATAATGATTAGACTTGTAAAACCATGCATGTAAAAGACGGATAAGATTAATTGCACCGTATGCCATGGTACATCGGTACGTGCGGGATAATGGCCATGAGCATACTATACAAGTTAACTTTATGGTCATGTGTGTGTGTGTGTGGGCCTTGGATCTAGTGGTTTTCGTGACCGATGCAATCATTGCTAAATGGTTGGTCAGTACAGGACATACACCACTAGTAGCGTGGACCACCCGAGGTTGGACTCGGTCGGGCTGCTAGTAGTGGACTATAGCGTACAATGTTCGAGGCACTGGCATTGTATTACAGGTACCTCGGGATAGCGCCAACCCTGCTGAGAAGGAGTAATATCTCGAGTAGATCATACTATTGAACTATGACATGATTATCATATTATAAGCATATATATATATATATATATATATATATATGCATTCTTGATAAACTGTCATGTCATAATGTTGCATGTGCTTTTTAAACAACTGAGTTCACCACTTAATGACGGGTACATCATGTGCATTTATACTCACTAAGTCGTCAGACTTACCCATGTATTCTTTCCGTTTTTTTTCTCCTTATGTACAACTATGCTGTTATAGATAGTTTAGCAGAAGATGGATACCACGAAGCATCCAGTTATTTTAGAGGACTTGATCCAGGTGACGCTTGAGGACTTATTGCAAGATTAGGTGGATGCTTATGGTAACTAGTACTTTTGGGTTATCTTTTAGACTTAAGACTTTTTATGCATGCTTGTATATTAAGGTATAGCATGGATCCCTTTTAAAGATGACTTGTATAGTGTGATTTCAGCTACTTTGATGTTCCTTAATAGATACTCTGGTTGTAATAATTAATGTTTATAGACTCTTGATGTTTCCTTTGCTTAGTATCCTCTCTTTTCGAGGAGTAGAAATTCCTGAGTCTTGTTCTTCACAAAATAAGGCTGGGAGACAAACTGTGGAGTTAATTACTAGTTAATTAATTTCCCCGGCATTACAATTGGTTTCAGAGCAGATACTCTTTGGCCATAGGAATGGATCGGTTAAGTATAAGGCGATGATTTATTAGAGCATTTGGCTCCGCGGACCGTAGGAACTGATCTATTAGGTTTAAGGAGATGATCTACCAGAGCCTATGATGGATTAAATTTATACAAGGGATACATATTTTTGAATCTAGATGCCTAATGATCTCGAGGATATTGGACTTGAGGATTGTTGTGCAAATTTTATTAACTCGCAAGTGCACGAATCGTTTGCAATATAATGTTTTGCAAGTCCGAGGTCGAACCCACAAGGAATTGTGTTTTTGAAAGAACAATTTATATCTAAACTAATTTTATCCTAACCTACTTCCAAAAGATATTTGAATTTTTGATTTTGAAAATTAAAAGACTAAACATAGAACAAATAAACTAAGTAAATCAATAGATAAAGGCACTAAAGATGCGGAATCCACACTCACCAAATCATTACAACATACTTTATGTTCATCAATATTAATCCGAAGTTCTCACAATTTAAATCCTATGTATGTTTTACTATGCTTCAGATAATTAATCAAAACTATCCCATGTATCAATTCATTGCACAAATCACAAGAGGAATCCAAATTTAATTGAAACACCAAATGTATCCGAAGAACAAATCACAAAGGATATCTAATTTTTAGGCATATAAAACCAAGCAATCAATCATGTGAAATTATCCTAAATCTTCAAGTGTATCCTTGAATCACAACAAGATATCTAAGATTCATTTAACACGATTGAAAAGAAGTAAAACAATTGAAATAATAAATTCAAAAAAATCGGAATAATAAAAACATACATAAAAGTAACGTTGTTCTTCATCGATAAGGCTTCATCTCCAACCTTAGTTGAGAATTTAGCTCCACATGACTATGAAACTAAAACCTAAACCTAAAGAAAAACTAAACTAAAAAAAAAAGCTGTGGATTACATTCTGTCTCCAAAATTGTCTCCCAAAACTTGTATCTGGAGTTGTATATATTTTCTTGAATGCAAAGAGGTCTATTTATAGTTTTAGGGAAGTCTTAGAAGCCCTAGTAAACCTAGATAATTCGGAGGTCTGTCTCCCAGTCCAAATAGAAGTCTGAAATCGGAATAGGATTCATCCAGATTTGTGTCTTTTTATTGCGGGGCGATTTTGGCATAATAACCGTCCGAATTAGGAAAATCCTATTTCACAATGAATTGTATTATTTTGCGTTAACTTTCCAATGCCTCTAAAATCATCTCAATCCAATATTTGAGCGAAAAGGTATGGTCAAAATACTGAGACGTGTACAGAATTTGATTTTTAATCCAATCCGATTTTGACTCCGATTAGAGAAATTTTGATTTAATCCTCTCCTTTATTGGGTTAAACTTAACCACATCATCTAGGTCTTCTCAAAGTGAGATTTCTTCAAAAATTTGCATTTTTCCCTTTAAAGCTGCAATTTTTCTTCAACAACCTACAAAATACTAAAAACATAAAATTAACCCAAAACATTAAATAACAACATAGCTAAAGGATTAACTAATGTAAATAAAGGGGCCCAAATATGTAATATTTGGCACTTATCAAGGATTCTAGGAATTTGGTATGGTATTGAAGTTAGGACTAGCACCGTTTTGATGATGCAACTTTGGAGATTAGGAATGATCTGCACTAAGATAGTTACATATGGTCTTAAGCTTAGATCTACATTAGGACATTGGATAAGGTGGTAGCTATGTAGGCGCTTAGTAAGGATCAATTTGCAATTAGGTTTGACATTTTAAGCAAGACACGGAGTGAAGCTTTGAAGTAGGGGCTGATGATTGTTGTGACTGCAAAGATGTCACCGCGACCAAGATACGACGATGTTGGGAGCAACGGTGGTAAGGGACCATCCCAGCTCGATGAAAAGATGAGGAACATTCTGAACGCCACCCAAGCATTGGAAACTGTGGCAAGTCTTCTAGTGGGGGCTTTGGTCAACATACGAGGAGAAGGTACTCCAAGTGGAAACAGCGGTTGATCTTTCAAGGAGTTTTATGAGCATCATTTCCCTGTCTTTAAGGGGAACCTTAACTCTGGAGAAGCAAAGGATTGGCTTATGAATTTGGAGGAGCTGTTATGAGCTATGTATTGCACTGAGGAGCAAAGAGTCAAGTACACGGCCTACAAGTTCTTTGGAGGGGCAAGGCGATGGTGGTACGCTAAGCGAAACTCGCTAGTGATGGAATTAAGAAGCGAGAAGGCTATTACATGGACCCGATTCAAGGAAGAGTTCTGTCGGGAATACTCTCAGAGCTCGAGGAGGATGACATTGATAAGTGCTAAAATTAACATATTTTAGCCCCTTAATTTATGTGTGTTAATCCTTTAGTTGTGCTATTTTATGTTGTTTTACTTCCTTTTCATGTTTTTGTCTATTTTTATGTGTTTGAAGGAAAATGAAGCGTTTTTGGAAGTTTTGGGCAACAAGGGCCAATTTTGGGAAAAGCTGGAGTTCGGATTGACCGCACCACACTTAGGCTCGAGTGCATTAGCCCTCGAGCTCAACAGAGGAACAATCAAGCGCAAGTTGTGATCGAGCACAAGGCATGGTGATCGAGCGCACTTGGGCGACCCGGATGTGGAAATACTCATTTTTCACTTAAAACTAGGTTTTCTCAACCCAAATTAGACTAGGGTTTTGTTCTCCGATTTTTTTTTTTTTTTTTTTTTTTTTTTTTTTTTTTAAATGTTTCCTAGGGTTTCTAGGTCTTTCTAAAGCCTATAAATAGACCTCTAGGCCTCTTAGAAAATAGACAATTCTAGAGAGGAGAATTTGGAGGCTACTTCAAGAAGCGTTTTCCGGTTTCTTCTTTGTCTTTTCTTTTTAGTTTTAGTTTCATTATGTGTAACTAAACAATTGTTAGTGCTAGATTGAAGCCCTAATCATGTCTTTTTAAGTTTAATATTAATGTCTTTGTTTCAATCATATGTGGTTATTTTAATTGATTATGCCTATGTTAATGAATTCCCCTTGTGATTGGAATATGTTAATTAAGTCAATTTAGATGACCAAATCCTTGGGCTTAATAAAGTGACAAAAGAACCTCATCATGGGTTCTTGGCTTAATCAACATGGAAACTCGAAGTAGATACTATGCCGATTCATGTGTTCGTCAATCTCCATAGAATTATGTTTCCCTAAAAAACAAATTATTATATACCATGCCAAATCCTTTAGGGAAGAAAAAAATTAGAGTAGATACCATACCTAATTCGTTGCTTAGGGAGATCAATAATTTAAGGTGTAGATACCATGCCGTTAGATTGACAAACATTAAAATGCCATGTGATTGGAACATTGATCTAATATTTTCTTAATTAGTATGATTTGTGGTGGATATCAAAACCCTAACCTCTTCATTATCTTTATATCTTTTCACCATTGCAAATCTGTGAAAATTTGGCAATTTAATTTGGGAAAATCCATTCTAAATAAAATAAACAATCCTCGTGGGATGATCTTGAATTTGCCCAACTATACTACTGTTGGATTTCGTGCACTTGCAAGTTAAAACGTATTAAGTATTTGCCAATTTAGGTGGGTATTTGGTACAACAAGTTTCTGGTGCCGTTGCAAGGTATTGTTTACTTTTGTTTAGATTATTTTCCTTGCTCTATTTATTTATTTTTATTTGTTTTGATTACCCTTTCCAAGTCCTAGTTGAACTAGGACTTTAAACCTACGAGATTACTAGGATTACTTGGGCTTTTAGGTCTTTCCGAAGCCTATAAATAGACCTCTTAGCCTCACAAATTCAACACACAATTTCAAGGAGAAGAATTGGAGGCTCTTCAAGGAAGTGGTTTTCAGGTTTATTCTTTTCCTTTTTATTTTATTATGAAGATGATTAGCATCAAATTCATGTGTAATTAAATACTTTTGCAGGGCAAGATTGAAACCCTAATTATGTTTCTTTAATATTTCAATATTGGCGCATTTGTGATAATCATATTGTGATGCTTAACTTGATTAATTCCTGCTTTATTGAATTCCTCATATGAATGTGCTTGGCCAACATATGCATGTAGTATGGATTAGTTATTTAAATCAATTTGGATGATTAAGTTCTAGGCTTAATAGAGTAACAAAAGAATCTCCTCACAAGTTTTTAGGTTAATCAACATGAAAAACCGGGAGTAGACACCCATGCCCTAGGTTCCATGTGTTTGTTGATTTTCATAGATTTATGTTTTCTTAAAGAACAATTTAGTATACACCATGCTAAATCCTTTAAGAAAGAAAAGAATTAGAGTAGACACTCATGCCTAATTCATTGCTTAAGGAAATCAATAGCTTAAGGAGTATACACCCATGCCCTTAGGTTGGCAAACATTAAGTCATAATATGATTGGAACATTGGCATATTGTTATATTATTTGAGCATGATTAGTGGTGGATATCAAAGCCCTACCTTTTATCTTTAATCAATCAAAAATCAATATTTCATCTTGTTTTATTTGCGGAATTAATTTTAATTTTACCAATCCTCATGGGAATGATCTCGTACTTGCACCCTATACTATTGTTTTGATATTGTGCACTTGCGAGTTAAAACGCAGCAAATATTATCTATTAATTTAGATAGTATTTGTCACAACATCTTTCCCATTAAATCTAAAACAAGAGGAATATTCCCTATCTCTTTGTTCTCCAACAAAGGATTTGGATTCCTTTCTGAAGTTAGTGTTCCCACAATGCTACATGTGATTACCCAATGTATTAAGGTTATTTCGACCAATGATAGGTCTCACTCTTTGATACATCAAATTAATTTACACTTTACATTTGAGTTCACGAACTCCTTAGGATTTAGAGTAAATGCTATAAGCCGTCATGTGCATACATCATTAGTTATGACATCATTTATAAACAAATGATGATTCACATGGTCCTATTCAGTGTATGCTACATCCCTGCCAATACCCCACATATCAATCTCAAGCCACCTGCTTCTCCAGACCAAGACAAGTCGTTGAAGTTTGATATATTATAGTTTAGATGGAGTTCCCACTGCCATTTACAACTACGAACAGCAAGTTTATAAGTTGTAAGGACCTTTGAATATATTATTCTATGATACCCACACCATCACTCAAATATAATGCATCTTAGGGATCTTACATGAATAGAATCAGACAATACACAATCACACATATATGCCATACAAGAATATAAGTGTATATGTATATTGTTCTATAGTTCTATAATAATAATCAAAACATTATCCAACCAATTGAATTTTTAGACATCATTTCCAACACTGAATGCATGCTAAAACACTTGTCTGATTGTGTCCCCAAACACACTAGTCATGTTGATCTAACAGATCAACTGTAGACTTTAATAGACTTCCAGCAAGGTCTATTCTGGTAAAACAAATTCTCATGTTTGATCCCACTCTTTTAAGAAATATTTCTTTAACCAACATTACTTTGAAGGTTTTATCATTCCCATCTATTTTTCCTTAAGTAATTTAATTCCAATCATATAATTCCCTTAAGACATTTTTGGAAGTATGTCAGACTTAGTTGGAGTACCAACTAGATTTACATAGCTTGATCTTAATGATCTGCATCCATACCATATTATTGTCTTTTGAGATTTGATTCATGTAATGAATCTTAGCTCCCATTCACAATATGGTAGGTATTAGATACTTTAGTAAAATAGGGTACATCTAAAACATTTAAAATGCCTTTAGATGGAATAGAAATTATCCCTTTGTTAAGTATCCGCATGTTTCTAGAATTTCCCATTCTTTCCTTTGAGTTACTCATACAATCTATTTAGGAACTTGGTTGTAAACCAATGTCTTCCTAAATAAGACTCATATAGTAACCAAAACATTTAATTTCTTAAAAATATCTAACAACCAATTGCATTGTGAAATTCATTGTTGTTCTTGAGATATTTTCTCAAAGAAATTAAGGTAGATGATAAGTGCTAAAAATCCATATTTTAAGCCACTTAATTTATATTTGTTAATCCCTTCGTTTTGTTAGTTTATGCAATTTTCCTTCCTTTTGTGTTTTATGTCTTTTTATAGGTTTTTTAGGAAAATGAAGCAATTCTGGAAATTGGAGCACAAAAGGCAAAAAGTGGGACAAGGCTGGAGATGCGATCGATCATAGCGCAGCCTTGTACTCAAGCGCACAAGAAGAAGACTCGATCACAGGAGTGTGATCGAGCGCACAGGGGCTACAATCGAGCACACCCGTGCGTTGGACACAACTCAGAATGCTGCCAACCTCCTTTTTTCCTTCCAAATTAGGTTTTCCAAGTCCTAGTTGTAATGGGACTAAAACCTACAAATTTCCTAGGGTTTCTAGAGTTTCTAGGTCTTTCCTAAGCTTATAAATAGACCTCTAAGCTACACAATTTTTAACAGACAATTTCAAGAAGAAGAATGGAAGGCTCTTCAAGGAAACAGTTTTTGGGTTTATTCCTTTCCTTTTTATTTTATTATGAATATGTTTAGCATCAAACTCATGTGTAACTAAACACTTCAGTAGGGCTAGATTGAAGACCTAATTATGTCTCTTTAATATATCAATACTGGCACCTTTGTGATAATCATATTGTGATGTTTAACTTGATTAATTTCTGTTTTATCGAATTCCTCATATGAATGTGTTTGGCCAACATATTTAAGTCAATTTGGATGATCGAGTCCTAGGCTTCATAGAGTAACAAAAGAATCTCCTCACGGGTTCTTGGGTTAATCAAAACGGAAAACTAGGAGTAGACACCCATGCCCTAGGTTCTATGTATTTGTCAATTTCCACAGATTTATGCTTTCTTAAATAATAACTTAGTAGACACCTATGCTAAATCCTTTAAGGAATAAAAGAATTAGAGTAGACACCCATGCCTAATTTGTTGCATAGGGAGATCAATAGTTTAAGGAGTAGACACCCATACCCTTAGGTTGGCAAACTTTAAGTATTCATAATATGATTAAAGCATTGATATATTGTTATATTATTTGAACATGATTAGTAGTGGATATCAAAGCCCTACCTTTATCTTTATTAATTAAAAAATCAATCTTTGTCTTGTTTTAATTACAAAATTAATTTTAAAGATAATTTCCGTCGATCCTCGTGGGAATGATCTTGTACTTGCACCATATACTACTATTTTGATCTTGTGCACTTACGAGTTAAAACGTACATTTATTCGCCAATTAATTTAGGTGGATATTTGCACAACAGTCGAGCAACTTTCTTAAAATCCCACACTTTCTTTGGTTAAACCAAGATGTGTTTTTAGCTAGGATATCAACCGTATTATGATTTCTTATTCCCAAGAGATACTTCAACATGTAACTTTCTTTGAATTTCTTCAAAGACTCTTATACTTAAATATGTTTGAGTTATCACCAAGTGACTTACTCAATATCTTTTTATAACATATCATAATATTCTAACCAAAACATATTCACTTGCCAACCCTTTCAAAAGAAAAGATTCTCTTGCTCATATCAACCTCCAAGAAAAATTCTAAGACTATGATCTACTGAGATCCAATGGATCCTAGGAATCCATCATGGCCTTTTGAATCTTTGACGTATGAACAAGTAAAATACAAACATGGCAATGTATATGGTTTGCTAGTCTTAAGGATAAACATAGTAATAAGATTCTAAAACAAGTTACATTCATACAAATTATTTGACCATGAGCAATGACTATTGAATAAAGTTTCAATCTTTTATTGGAATTGACATATCTTACAATATCCAATCCATCCTTAAAAAAAAACTCTATTTCCATGGTTTTACATAGTTGTACTTATGATTTTATGACATCTTCTTGGAATCTTCATTTCATTTTGAAATTTCATGTTCCATGTTTTCTTTTCTTGGTTTTCTGGTTTCTTGGAACCTCTACAAACATGAATTAGCACAAAATCTACTACTACCAAAAAAAAAAAATGGCATTTTTAAGCCTTTTTTTTTTTTTAATGTCTTTTCACTCAAATGGCACAAAAACATTTTATTGTCGTTTCGCCCAAAATCTAATTTTGTACTGTTTACTGTACAAATGACATAAATTTAAAACATTTTACACCGTTTACTGTTCAAACGTCATAAATTCTGTAATTTGTGTCATTTGTATAGTAAACGACATAGTTTTTTTAATAATGTTTACTGTATAAATGTTATTAAATTTTTAAGTTATGTCGTTTGTATAGTAAATGACATAAATTTTATTTTCATTTGCTATACAATTGACGCAACTTAAAAATTCGTGCAGGTTGTACAATAAACATCTATAAAAAATTATGCCATTTACTGTACGAACGATATAAATTTAGTATATTGTGCCGGTTGTATGACAAAAACCATAAAATTTATGCCGTTTGGACAGTAAAAACTGCAGCATTGCACAATTAATTAGAGCCCTGATTTAATTTCCCACCCCCTTCTCTCTCCCTCACCTGGCCGCACGCATCCCCTGTTTCTCTCCTACAAATTTTTTCCCCCCATGCCTTCTCTCTGACTTCTCTCTCCCCCACGTAACCCCTCTCTCTCTCTCTCTCCCCTCTATAGCCTCTCTCTTCTTCTTTCCTCTTTACCCTTCTTCCTCTCTTACTTTTTTTCACATACTTTAATTTCATTTCATTTCTTTTTTCAATATTTTTCAATACTCTCGTCTTCCTTTCTTCTTCTTCTTTCCTCTTTAACCTTCTTGTTCCTCTCTTATTTTTTTTTTTTTCAAATCCATGGGCTCTTGAACACGCCGAATACATGCAGACAAACACGTCGGCCTAAATGATCGCTTGAGCATGCATCTCGAACTACTTGGTCTGGATGACAGGAGCTGATGCACGGTGTCGAACAACCTCAACGATGTTGCCAGTGCCGGCCTCGCCCTTGGCCGGCATCAAACAGAGGACGCCGACCCAACAAACTCCGCTGGCATCAACATAGGATGCAGCGAAGCTTGTTGGCGTCGATGTCAACAAATTAATTGATAATTAAAAAAATATAAATAATTTTTTAAAAATATAAAATAATTTAATGACGTTTGAATATTTAACATCATAAAATTTAATGTGGTATACTGTTCAAACGACATTAAAATTGATGCCACTTGAACAAATAAATGTCATTATTGTATTTAATCTCATTTACTATTCAAACGACATAAATTAATGTTGTTTGCATCTTAAACGTCAGGAACTTAATTTCTATGTGGAAGGTTAATGCAGTTTACTCAAATGGCATTATTCAAACGTCATTACCTATTTAGTGACATTTTTGTAGCATTAAGTGGCATTAAATGCCCCCTTTTTTTTTTTTTTTTTTTCTTGTGTACACACTAGGAATTCTAATGGATTTCTGCTAAAACATGTATCATTTTAAAATAAAGACTTTTAACTGAACTTTTGAATGCCAGATACTTGAGACAATTTCTCAACTAGTGACCATCCTCATTCAATGCAAATGTATGTTGTTTACTTTTGTGGTTTAAAACCATGGGTTCAAGGTGCAAGATTAGGAGCTTTTTGGTAGCTTTCAATTTTTTCGTCAGATAGGCGTCATGAGGGGCTCATGACAGCACTTTAAGAAGTACTCTTTGTTTTCTTATCAGATGGCATGTTATAACAGGCTCACAACTGCACTTCAAAGAATGCTTCTTGGTTTCTCGTTAGATGGAACAACATGTCGAGCTCATGACGTGGTTTAAAGAATGCTCCCTGGTTTCTCTTCAGATGGAATGTCACGACGGGCACGTGACGTGACTCAAGAATGAGCTCCCTATTTGCTCATCAAATGGCTCATCAGGACGGGCTCATGACGTGACTGAAGAAAAAGCTTCCTGTTTTCTAGTCAGATGGCTCATCAGGACGAACTTGTGATGGGACTGAGATGGCCTTACTCTTCACATCATGAAAAGACTCTTTTCCCGTTAAGAGTTGAAAAATTCCAGATCTTAGATTTGCGTATTTTGTTCATCATGTCTTAACACGAAATGAGCCCCGTTAAGACGTGATGAGTAAAATTTCATCCCTATAAAGTCCATTTCCTGTCACTGTTCACATTAGACTTTTTGGGTGATTTTTTCGATAGTTTCAAAAGTTTTCCTCCAAGCACTTTGTTCCCGCGAGTTGGTTTCCAAGAGAGGACGTGGTGAAAGCTTCAGATTGTCCTTATCTTGATGTGTTGACTGTCGTTCCACAATTTACAACCGTATTTGTTCTACAACTGTGAAGAAGCCTACCGAAGGGTCGGTGAGGAAATGAGCTCCATGAAGATGGTGAGTTAGCCGACAAGCAAGCAAACTTGTTTTATTACAGAGTCTAGAGACTTACAAAGGTTTGTTATGAATCTTCGTATAATGATTTCCCGAGTTTGGCTGCCCCAGAGTGCTTTTTCCGTTTGATTGGTTCAAAGGGTTTTCCACTCCGTCAACAAGTTTTTGGTGTTGTGGTTGTGATGATTTCATTTCCTCTATGCATATTAATTATGTTTATACATTATCTTTCGTATTAATTGGTATTTGGGGGTAGAACATGATCCTCGTGTTATATCAACAACAACAGCCCAATCTATGTAATTTAAAACATCCTCCTTCAGGGAGCATGGCCTAGGGCCTAGGCGATGCGCATTTAGTTACTATGATCTAGGTGAGACTACCATCTCATAATTAACACCTCAAAATGTTAACATCTTGCCGTCTTGTTGCAGGCTCTAACTTTAAGATAACATTGCTCCTTTAGGGAGGTTACTATCTTAAGACAGTCAAGTATATACTATCAATTAGGTTTGATGTGACTGTCAAGTAACTCCACAATACCGTGGTCATCATTGATACATAACCACATCTCCTCTATCCCTTCAAGAAATCCTTTTGTAATCTATGAAGCAAAAAACACCCTCCTTTAGGGAGCATGGCCAAGGATTAAGGTGAGGTGCCTTTTATGTCATCCTTACAACAGATCAATGATGGAGATTGCGAGAACCAAAATTCCACATGTCGCTACAGGAATTCTGAAAATTCCAAATTCGTTGACCAATGAAGAACGAACCATAATTCTTTCAATATAAATCAAAACGTGAATCCGTTCGAACCATTGCGTCAACCACGTATTTTTCATATGAAAAAATGTGCTCAAATATTTTTAGTACTTGTCTAAACATCCTAGAAAAATTCGTAATAACAATAGTCTTCGCTGTGGAAGACAACAATACTGTTCTAATAAGTAAATTAAAATAAAATAAAATAGTCTTATGAAGCGGAGGTCACTAATTCGAATCCCCCCTCTCCTCCCCTCTTGTGTGGACATGTCAAAAAATAAAATACCAAACGTGTTCCGATTGACTTGAAACGTTCCAGATCATAACCTTACATGTTATAAAACATGTTTTAAGGTTTGGAACCATCAATCAAAATGTTGGAACTTTTTGGAAAAGACAAAAGCCAACAACAATCTAAACCATGTTTTCTTGAAGAAGGCTTTCATACCCGTTGTTAGAATCGATTGCATAAATTTCAAAAATTTAGTTTTTACGCAGCGGAATAAAGCATAATCTCCAAGACCTTTAGCCATCAAGATAAACATATTTTAAATCATGTTTCATATGACATGGGCTTATTGTTAAGCCTTTTGTTTTTTATTTTTGCCAATTGCCAAAACACTAATCCGACGAAAAGAAAATTCTAGATTTAACATAGTATTAAAGCTAGAAGTCCTAAGTTCAAATCCCGATTCTGTCAATTCACCCCCATTTAAATTAAATATTTCACGTGTTGTGTCTCATTTATTAAAAAAGAGTTTGAGCCCACACATGAAGGGGAATGCCAAAGTAATAATATTTAAATTAAATATTCAACGTGTTGTGTCTCACCTATTAAAAGAGAGTTTGAGCCCATACGTGAAGGGGAATGCCAAAGTAATAATATTTACATTAAATATTCTACGTGTTGTGTCTCACCTATTAAAATGGAGTTTGAGCTCACACGTGAGGGGAATGTTAAAGTAATGATTAAATAATTAAATTTACCTCTTCCTATCAACTTAAGCTTTTAAGATAACGGGTAATTTAATAAGATTATCTCTTATTATATAGCATTTAGATATTCGTGTTCATTCATCTATTATCCAATATCAATGGTGGAAGTGGACCATCTAAAGTCAAGATGTTATCCTATCCTCACCAAATTAGCTATTTTGGTGAGACAAATTGCCGAAAACAACAAGAAAGTCTCCCCAGCAATTTTGCTGAACTTCTTTTGGTGAGTGAATCCAAACAATAAAATATCAATACATTCTCTCTCCTTCCTTTTTTTTTTTCCTATTTTATTTTTCTTTGTTATTCTCCAGTCTTCTCTCTTTGTTAGAAAGGTCCTGGGTTTTCTTTGGTGTCTTTGGGGCTGATTCGGCTGAACGTTGGCTTAGTCACTTGAAATCGTATTTTGACAAATACCCAATATCATATTTTGGCAAATGCCCATATCCTGTTTTGTAGAAAGAGTGTCTTTATGTTTCTATCTACCTTGTGTTGTTGAGGTGATTTTAAATGAGATAGAACATTGAAAATTGGGGGAATTGCAATTCCTTGTCTTCATCCATTGTGATTCTTAGCATGGGAGATATGTTCTACATGAATATTTTACAGGGAAATTCTATCATGGGCAATACATTTTTGGGGGAATCTCAACTAGTTTCCATATTTTCTTATCATTCTAAAAAATGTGTTGGCTAGACAAAGACAAATATTAAAAAAATATGATTGTTAGAAAAATATGTTTTCTAATCTGACGTTCATAACCGTCCACTCTTATTCCATAAGGCGCCCCCTCCGAAATCCGAACTCAAGATATGGTGCTTGGTTGTGATACTGAATAATACAAATTTAGGATATAACTTACTATTGAAAACCGACTTGTAATGGAAGGGTGACCAATAGCTTATTATATACACATTATTAAGATTGCACTTAAATCATGTAGAAGCGATATCAGATTCATTGCATCTAGACCGAATTCAATCTGTTCTCTTAATCTTCTTCTTTTCTCGGATTTTGGTGTACATAAATTCAGAGTTGAATTTTGCAGAAAAAAAATTGATATTTTCAAAAACATGGGGGTTGTTTGCCAATGGACCTAAAAAAAAGTCTCAAACTATTCAACTTCAACATTCTTATTACATTTTACTATTATTTAAATAAAAAACTCACTATAAAACAAAATTTTTCTCACTTTTTCATATCAAACATTCTTTCTTTGTTCATACATCAATCAAATTTTGCTACTGCTCTAAACTACTTTCTTTTTTCAAGCAAATGGCAAACGAATTGAGATCCCCTTCAATTGAGGAGAAATTGAAGATTCTTCAATTGTTAATCGTAGCTCTTCATTTTAAATTCAATGGTCTATAAAATGCCAGCTGCTTTTATATAATCGAGGCATTAAATGCTGATTTTTGTTTTATCGAGGTTTAAACAATTTTATAAACCATTTAATTTAAAATGAAGGACCATGATTAACAATTGAAGAATCTCTAATTTCTCTCTAATCGGAGAGAATCCGAATCATGGCAAACAGCCCATGAGAACCATCTAGCGTGACTCTGTTGGGAACGAAAAGGTGAGGTGGTAACCCATTTTGGGCATCACATTGTGTATATCCAACATGATATTATTATAAGTTCTTTTTGCTTTTTTCTCAATTTCTTAGTAGTTGTTGTCGTTGTTCTTTTATCTTTTGGGGCAAATTTAATAAAGACATCAAAAGTGCGGCGCAAAGTACGGAGTCCGTACAACCAATGGAAGCGAGTTTTGTTCCGTTGGGGTTGGGGTTGGGGTTGGGGTTGGGGCAAACTATTTTGTCTTTTATATTACACCATAATTAAAAGATACAAAAGTAGTGTATTTTGAATTATTTATTAAGGCTTTTGTTTAAAAAGAAAAAAAAAAATTACTTAAAAAAAACGTAATAATATGTTTCAATGAGCCCATTTTGTAAAGAGTTTTTTTTTTTTTTTTTTTTTTTTTGAATAACAATAAAACAATGATTATTGTGACATAAAGGTAGAAAAATATTTAAATTTTTTATAAAATAAAATTGAAGAAAATTATTTGGTAATACTTGGAAGAAATAAAAAAAGAAAAGTAGTATGTTACCAAACACAGTCTTCTTTACACACAAACCAACAAGTAGATAAAAGTTAAGAAAGTCGCATGATTCCCCCATTGGATATGAAGTCAAAACAAAATTAAATGAATATAGTTGTGAAGTCTGACATATTAAATTAAATAAGTAAAATTAAGGATGACCTATATAGTCTTATTCTTATGCTTCAACATAACTCGAACCGGACATACAATATAATGGTAATTAAATGGGTCATGACTCATGTTAAGGGTTATAGGAGATAAGTTTAATGATGAGTTTGGGTGTACCATTACCTGCAACATAATGGTAGGCAATTTTGACATATCTCGCAAAAACTAACACAAACTCAATATAAAATTAGAAGGTTATGATTGATGAGTTTAATCTATTTAATTAAATAAATAAAATTAGTATTGACGAATTTTTTTAAATTTTTTTCTTATAAAATTAATTTTTTTTAAAAAAATTGGCCAACGTTTGGATTTTTTTTTTTTTTTGGTTAGTTTTAGGTTTTTTCTAGAAGTTTTAGTTTTAGTTTTTTTTTTTTTTTTTTAAATTTTACTAAGGGTAATTTCGTCATTGGGGGGAACATTGACAATTTTTGGTAGTTTGGGGGGGACATTGTCACAATTGAAAATTTGGAGGGGACATTGTCAATTGAGTGGTAGTTTGAGGAAGTTATGTGGACTTTCCCCAAAAAAATAAAAGGGCTGAGGCTGAGATGTAATCATAACGAATTTTGCCCCGGTACTGCATGTGTACTCAAAGAAGCTGATTTCCTGCCCTTCCCCGAAGTTCCATCTACTCGCATATCCGCTCCACTCTCCAATGAGATGCCATCTTCCACCGGCGGTTTTTCTCAAAGTCATGTTCCAGAGTTTCTTATCAGAATCATAGAAGACAAGTTGGATTGGATTCCCAGACTCAACTTCGGGACAGATTTTGGAAACTTCCGACCGCGTAATATAGAGTTTTTGTGAGCCATCTCATGGCAATGTCTTCTTGAACAACAGCTTAGGCTTGGAGCCGATGAGCGCGAGCTACGGAGCCATGATCCTGTAATAGTTATCAAATAGAGGAAAAAAGAATAAAGTGAAGTGCTTTCAATAACCCAAAAAAAATATATATATATATATATATCTATCTATTTTTACTTTTCAATTGTTGCAATCTACATTGTATTCCTCAAAAACTTTTACACAAATAGCAACTCAAACTAGGAAGCAAAAAAGTCAACTTTTTTTTTTCTTTTTTTTTTTCTTTTTTTTAATTTTAGAAAATTACATAGCTAAAAAAAATATTTCACTAGTTTTTATTCTCAAAACATAAAACTCAAGTTAATTAATTACACCCCTGCATGAAGTGATCAATGTGAGTATATATATATAAAATTTTAATACTAGGAATCTTTTGTTTAACTCCAACGAATTGCCCGCCTCAATTACCACAACCAGCATAGCTCTGAATCCATGCATGCAAAGCTATATATATATATATATATATATATATATATATATATATATATATAACGAATCACAATCCATGTAAAGTACTTAATCGTTAAAAAAAAAAAAAAAAAAAAGAAAAAAAAAGAAAAAAAAAGAGTAAAATCATTCTTAAAATAAACCGTATATTTTCAATCTTAACAATCTAAATCTCTCACACACACACATATATATATATATATATGGATCAGAAAACCAAATCATGCAAATTAAGAAAAAAAAAAAAAAAGAATAAAGATTTAAAAAGACAGCTTTCCACCAAAGTTCTTCTAATCTAATATATAAAATTGCCATATGTTCTTGAGCAATCACTGATTCACTCACTCTGATAATTATAACCGGAAGGATTGACAATAGCCAAATGAGATCAATTGGTGTACAAAGAGATTTAGAGAGGGGGGTACGTTTATATAGATTTTAAAAAGTTAGTAAAAAGTTAAAAATCACACCTAACCCCACTAATTATATTTGCAACAATTGTCACATTGATCACTTCCTATTAGGAGTGTCAACCCGGTCCGATTTTTCGGTTTTTGGCCAAAATCGGAACCGAAACCGGGGTATCCCGGTTTTCAATTTTGAGAAACCGGAACCGGAACTGGGACCCAGGTTAACGGCCGGTTCCGGTTTTACCCTGTCCGGTAACCGGTTTTTAAAAAAAATTGATTTTTGGGCTTATTTTAGGTATTGGGCCTAAAATAAGCCAATTTTTTTTCATAAGTTGGCCATTTTTTTAAAAATCTATTAGTTTCTTTGTCTAAATTAAAGAGGCTTTGTTGTGATTGTTCCAAATAATTAAAAAATAAACCTAAAAAAATCCAAAAATCCTAAAAAATCTATGTTTTTGCCTATTTGGGCCTTAGAAATAAAAATTTAATTTTTTAAAATACCCTAAACCTGAACCTAAGTGTAAAAAATATTAATATATATAATATATATATTAATATATAAATATAATAATATATAAATATTATTAAATAAAATGGAAACCCGATTCCGGTATTCCCAAAAAAAACCAGAACCGAAACCAAGGTACCCAGTTTTTGGATTTTTCAAACCGGAACCGGGACCCCTGTTTCCCAGTTTCCCGGTTTTCCGGTTCTGGTTCCGGTTTCCCGGTAATTTTCTTTTATAGGTTATACTTTTTTTATTCATTCAAATTAATTTGTGTATGTTGCTCTTGATTCTATAATGTTAGTACCAACGAGCTTTTATTTCAAGTAAACATAATTTAATTCAATAAAGTTATTGGAGTAATGCTATATATTAGTAATATTATATATCACCTTTTTATTGTTTTTATATTATCACTTTTTTATTTTTTTTTATTATCACCTTTTTATAGTTTTTTTTTTTTTGACTTTTAAAATTATTATTAGATTTAGAATAAATTATTATTAATTTAATTATGATTTTAAAAAGCTACATGATTATTCAATGCTATATATCAATAATTATCTTACTATATTAAAAAACTCAACTTAATTTTTTTTTCTATTTTTAGTAAGTGATGGTATCGAAGCAGATAATTAAGCGTGTGTCAGCATGCATCACTAGATAATCAATTTATGTGGTGGTTAATTAATGAATTTGTACAAGCAAAAAGATCAGATCACAACCGTACGTTGTGTTGGAACAAAACTTTGCTTAACGTGTACGTTGGCCTGGGTTTACTTGGAGGCGTGCTGCTGTAATGGGGATGTCTATTGGAACCGAATTGAGATTTCTTACCAAGCGTAAGACATCTTATCCTTTTTTTTCAAAAAAAACAAAAAAAAAAAAAAAAAATTGAAGAAAATAAATATTAAAGAGAAATTCAAATTTGAGATATTAGCACTAAATTTAAGATGATAAAATCATTTTTAAGTGATACCATCCTTAAAGGGTTAACCTTCCACCCCTAGGTTTTAGTTTTAAATTCAAAAATAAATTTTGAAGCATTAGAAACTAAATATTAACTCATAAAAATTTAACCAAAAATAAATAAATAAATAACAAAATCTAGCAGGACTACGAAGAGAGAGATTTTTCTACATTTTTTTTTTTTTTTTTAATAAAGCCACGTCAGACTTTAGCAGAAACTTGTCAGACTCTTGGCAGCCAGATAGCAGGACTCATTGGAACCTCCTGGTCCTATTTAATAATTTGTTTGAGATTATTATTATAGACTTTTAATTTATTAGTAATTTTAAAAATTACATCACAGTTGAGAGGGCACCAGAAAAACACTAAAAAAATACTTAGCATTTTTCAATTTGGTTTAGCCAAATTATTACAAAGATAAATATTTGGACAGTTAAAAATTTTTGTGAACAAATAATTTCATTACGAGGGAAATTCTCTCATAATGTCGTACTGTTAAATTATCTCTTAACGTACCATTTATGTGAAACACACCATATATGTCATCGTTTGTTGTCTTTTTCTTTTTCTTTTTTTTGATAAATAATTTGTGTCACTATTTTAATCATATTTTTTCCGTTTCATCTTACAAATCAATCATTAGATTTTGAGTAATTTTACAAGTCACTCTTGTGTTTCTCTTGAGTCCCTCCAAGATTGATGTGGTTATTAAATTCACAATTTGATCAAAATCCAATAATGATTTATCACAAGCCTAATGGTGAATTTAATAGTCACATCATTCTTGGAAGGACTCAAGAGGAATACAATAGGGACTTGTAGCATTACTCTTAGATTTGTAGACTTATGTGAACCACACATAAGTCAATAGTGCATTCTCACAAATTTAATGGTTGATTTATTAAATTTGTAGGAGAAATATGTGCAAACCGTTAATGCATAGTTACCTCATATTTGGCTCATTCTCCTACAAATTCAATAAATCAACTATTAGATTTGTGAGGTCTACCATTAACTTATGTGTGGTCCACATAAGTCCACAAATTTAATGGTTGATTTCTAAGATGAGATTGCCCGAATATTTAGCATTTTTTTTTTCAAAATAATAAATCTCATAAAATTGTAACACATCATTTAAGAACTAACTTTTAAAAACATAAAAGTTGGAAAGTGTGTCACTTTCTCTTCTGCTTTTAGCTTTTCAAACCTTGGATATACAAAATTGATGGTATCTCACCGACCAATTGCTCTCGTGCAAGTAGACCCAATGATAGGCCTAACTAACTTTGTTTGAATTTTTTTTTTTTTTTTTCATGGGTGAATTTTTTTCTGATGACATATATCATTTTAAAGTATTAATTACTACAAACTAAATTTATAATTTCATTTTATAAATTTAAAATTTTAAGACACTAGATGATTTAATATATAATCCTAACATTGGTTTGAAATTTGAATCGAGTACGAGACTCTCCTTAAGACGACCCCACTTGATGGAAGGTACAATGTCTACAATACTATCCGCTTTGTCCACGTTACTGTCTTCTACATAACGCCAAAAAAACATTGTTTCTAGGTACACGTGTGGTCTTAGTGAAAGAAAGAAAGATATGTGTGGACTTTCATATGTTTCTTTTTCTTTTTGACAAACACAAACAAAACATAAGTCTACATATTAATTAATTAAATGTTTAAATATAAAAAATGCCACACTTAAACTTTTTGCTTTAGGCCTCAAAATATATGGAGCCGCCTGGTAAGCAAGTCCACAAATTTTTGTTGCTGCTGCTTTTTCAAGTCCATCACATCTATCATCAATGCTACTAGAAAGTCCATCAAATCATGTTCCGTAATGATTATGGTGGTGTTTGGTAAATGTGTTGGCCTAAACACTGTAATTGATGTAGATTGATGTGAAAAAAAAAAAAAAAAAAAGTAAGAATGTTTTATATAAAAAAGTAAAAAAGTGGTATGGAAAAGTGAAAAAATTTATTTTGTAGTGATTTTTTTATTTGAAAAATAATAAAAAGTGAATGATGTGATATAAAAAGTTAAAAAATTAAAATGTTTTGATGTTAATTTTTTGGAAAATGGTGATGAACAGTGTCTAAGCCAACTCCAACCCTTTTACCAAACAAGGCCTATATGACTTTGTTCTAGCTTTTAAAACTGCTTGGAATTGCATTAGAAATTTAAAGAATTTAAAAAGTATTTTTAGTACCTAAATAGTTATGTCAAACAAAAGTTAACATGTTTGGTAAAAATTTTTAAAAGTACTTTTTAAACTTTTTTACTCTAAAAATAGCCAAAATGCACTTTTAGTAAAAGTTTAAAAATAAAGCTTTTGCCAAAAAATATTTTTTGACTTAAAAACCTTATTTCTCAAAATCTATCTCAAATCTAATTATATTTTGAGACGTGATGAAAGCAATTTTTACAGATTTTTTTTATTAAATTTAACATAAGGAAAATAAAATACAAGAATTAAATCTATGTTGACATGACAGCTTTTATTATATTTTTCTTATATATCAACATGACAATTCATAATTAAGTGTAGGGTGGAATAGAACATAACTAAATTGACAATGATACAGCTTGACGTAATGAAATTACAAAGACAAACAATAATAGAGTGACAATTCTTTTTAAAATTGAGAATCAATCAAAGATTCGAGGTATAATAAAAAAGAAAAACACTCTCATAGAACCATTTATTGTTGATAATCAACCAAAACAAATCAAAGGTGCATTCTTAGGTCGCTCATAGTGTGTTTTGATAGAAAATAAAACCTACACCTATAAAATCAAAATAAGTCGAATACAAAAGCAACTAGTTTGAACTAAGCCAATGACCAATTTGGATTGGTAAAAACATTTCAACTAATTCTAACTAAACTCACATCATTACATTTCATTTGCTATCACTCGCGCTCAAGATGAAGGGAAGAGATTAACAACATTCATCTTGGAAACTAAATGAGTAAAAGGACTAAACCCAAGAGCTTTAGTAAATAAATCAGGAATTTGATGTTGAGTACTAACCTGTAGAGTCCGAATCATCCCTTCTTGAATCTTGTCTCTCACTAATATGATGTAAAGCTTCGTGGAAATCAATTAACTGGTAATTGATTCCATGGTTCATCTCCCAACCTTATCCATCGTGGGACAAGATTCAGGGATTTTAACTTCTCCTAAACGAGAGAATACAATGAAAGACTTTAACTACAGGAATAGAAAGCAACAACTAGATACAACAAATGTAATCTCTAGAATAACGATAAAGCATCATGATATAAATAGGTCATCAAATGTGTTGGTTAAAGACCGATCATCAAAATATTACATCCCCAAAATAACAATGTTTGAAAATAAGATACTAAGATTAATGCCTAATTTTGAATAATGCCAAGGAGATAACAATCTCAATCATATCTGCCCGTGTGGTTCCTCAATCATCCCACATGAACTTTAGCTACAGTGGATCCATGTTTTCAAAAACGACTCTAATCAAGTCCTAAGCAATCACCCAAGTCCCATCTATAAGCATCCTCCTTTATACTAACTAAACTGTACATTATATACATAATGGAGGGAGAAAAATAAAGGGATAAGTCTAAAGACTTAGTGAATGTTAATGCACATAATACTCATGCTATTTTAGTAATGAACTCCGTTTGCTAAATAATGCAGCATTTTAGGTATGACAGATAATCATGGATGCAATATAGATATAATACATAATTATAATCGTGAGTAACGGTGATAGTTCAACAGTATAGTCTACCCGAGATATTACACCTTCTCAGCAGGGTTTGCATATCCCGAAGGACATGTAATACAATGTCGATGCGCCGACCATTGTACACTACCGTCCATAACACTAGCAATCCAACTAAGTCCGACCTCGGGTGGCCCACGCTACTATTGATGTACGTCCTATAGTGACCGCCTGTTAAGGTTGTGCTAGTCACAAAACAACAATTGGATCCAAGTCCCATATATCACACATGCATTAACCATAAAGTTAAGATATAGTAAGCCCATAGCTGTTATCCTGCACGTAACGATGTATCATGCCATACGATGCAAGTAATCTTGTCCGCATTTTACATGCATGCTTTTTACAAGTCTCATTGCCATTATCTTGTTAAGCAACACATTTTTACATCACATCAATTACATTTTACTATTATTCAAAAAAAAAAATTACTACAAAACAAAATTTTTTTCACTTGTCCATATGAAACATTCTTTCTTTTTTCATACATCAATCAAATTTTGCTACTACTCTAAAGTACTTTCTTTTTTCAAGCTAATGGCAAACGAATTGAGATCCCCTTTAATTGAGGAGAAATTGAAAATTCTTCAATTGTTAATCGTGGCCCTTTATTTTAAATTCAATGATCTATAAAATGTTAGCTGCTGTTGTATAATTGAGGCATTAAATGCTGGCTTTTGTTTTACCGAGGTTTAAAATAAACCATTTAATCTAAAATGAAGAATCACGATTAACAATTGAAGAATCTGTAATTTTTCCCCAATTAGAGAGGATACTCCAACATGGCAAACAGCCCATGAGGACCATCTAGCGACTAGCGTGACTCTGAGGGGAACGAAAAGGTGAGGTGGTAGGCGATTTGGGCATCACATCTTTTATATCCGACATGATATTATTATAAGAAGTTCTTTTTGCCTTTTTCTCAATTTCTTAGTAGTTGTTGTCATTGTTCTTTTATCTTTTGGGGCAAACTTACTAAAGGTAGAAAAATATTTAAATTTTTTATAAAATAAAATTGAAGAAAATTATTTGGTAATACGAGAATAAAAAAGCTTAACTTTTTTTTTTAAAAAAAAAAAAAAAAATTTTGGAAGAAAAAAAAAAAGAAAAAGAAAAGAGTAGTGTGTTACCAAACACACTGTCTTCTTTACACACGAACCAACAAATAGATAAAAGTTAAGAAAGTCACATGATTCGTCAATTGGATTTGAACTCAAAACAAAATAAAATGAATATAGTTGAGAAGTTTGACATATTTAATTAAATGAGTCAAACTAAGGATGATTTATATAATCTTATTCTTATGCTTCAACATGACTCGAACCCGACATACGATATAATGGTAACTAAATAGGTTATGACTCATGTTAAGGGTTATGATTGATGAGTTTAATGATGAGTTTGGGTGTACCATTACCTGTGATATAATTATAGGCAATTTTGACATATCTCGCAAAACCGACATAAACTCAATATAAAATTAGAGAGCTATGATTGATGAGTTTAATCCATTTAATTAAATAAATCAAATTAATATTAACCTATATAATCTTATATAGATTTCTCAATACGATCCAAACCAACACCCATACTTAGAATTGCCGACCCTAATAAAAGTCCATAGCAAGTCCAAAATATTTGATTTTATTTGACTCTTCCCTTATTTGCAGAGCTGTTATTGAAAAGATCGAAGCGATAGTGATCGCATGCCATTAGATAGTCAAAGAAAATCGTTGACTGAGATTGCCAATGGTGTTGGCTTAGGCATTTTCTACCAACTTTATTTTATTTTTATTTTTTCTAATTATGCAATATTCTACCAACTTGTACGGAAGTATATTTTCTTTGAGAGGAATGCTAGGCTTATAAATAAGATTTTACAAATAAATTTTTACAACATGACGTGGCACCCAATCATATTGTGCCACGTCATGTTATAAAATTTTTTTTGTAAAATTTATTTGTAAGCCTAACATTTTTCTTCCTATTATATAACATATTAGAAGTACATAATTTTTTTAATAATATGTACGATGTACATGTTTTTTTAATAAAAATTTTTCAAAGTTTATTCCTACTATTTAAAAAATATGTACTTTTCATGACATACTCAAATAACACATTATTATTATAAATTTGAAGGAACGCTCCAATTCAATTTGAAGTAACACTCTACCACTCCAAGCCGAAGAAAATCTTTTGGAGCATGAACCTAAATGAGATTAAAATAATGAATCAAAACATTAAGCACAATTTTTTCCAACTAAATTACTTAACCCTAGTGTCACAAATCATAGAAAAAAGAAGTACCGTGCATGTTTTTGCTTCTAGCTAGAAGTTCAAATTAATATTATTTTCATTCTCACAACAATTGGATAGACACACATACATGATAAAGAAACCACACCCTTATCTAATCAGTGCTTTGCCCTGAGACAACTCTCGCAGGTGCAAACGAAACCACACTCAATAAATCTAAAAACTCAACTATGATATAATTTATGTACAATTAAACTGACACAGAGTACCCATATATAAACTATTAGATTTACCGGTAGTTTTTAATAAAGTCAATTCAATGATTTATGAGCACTCCACGTCAACCCAATTGTACATGAGTTATTGCTCACTCATAATAAAAGGGCTGAGGTTGAGATGTAATCATAAAGAATGTTGCCCCGGTGCTCCATGTGCTGCATGTGTACTCAAAGAAGCTGATTTCCTGCCCTTCCCCGAAGTTCGATTTCCTTGCATATTCGCTCCACTCTCCAATGAGATGCCATCTTTCACCGGCGGTTTTTCTCAAAGTCATGTTCTAGAGTTTCTTGTCAGAATCACAGAAGACAAGTTGGATTGGATTCCCAGACTCAACTTCGGGACAGATTTTGGAAACTTCCGACTGTTGAATATAGAGTTTTTGTAAGTCATCTCGTGACAATGTCTTCTTGAACAGCAGCTTAGGCTTGGAGCTGACGAGCACGAGCTGCGGATCCATGATCCTGTAATAGTTATCAAACAGAGGAAAAAAGAAGAAAGTGAAGTGCTTTTCAATATCCAAAAAAACAAAAAAAAAAAAAAAATTCTTTCTATTTTTACTTCTCAATTGTTGCAATCAACATTGTATTCCTCAAAAACTTTTACACAAATAGCAACTCAAACTAGGACATAACATAACACATTAGAGCTGATAAATACATCTAGGTGATTGAAACTTACATACAAAAGAATGGCTATACAAAAGTGTCACATGCGACACAAGCCATATACAAAATAACAAAGTCTAAGCATATACATGAATGCTCTGCAAAAAGGGGACTATCAACTAGTCCAACAAAATAAACACCCAATGTATCCAGGCCTCAGACGCCTTGGTTACCTAGATACATGGCCACAGGGTCATCGTCTATTGTCCCTATACCTGCATCAACAACATCGTCTATACCATGGGAATCACCACCACTCATGATACAGGCGGAATTATGAGCCCGCCGTTTCCATAAAATAGAGACGCTCAGCAGTATAAAACTTACTAGTTTTATCCAAAATAATAATTGAACTTTGTTCACACTCACAAGATGCATAGCTCAACAATAAAACATAGGGAAGTCATCATGCAATGTCTAGCCATAACAATATACATATATGTTCCGTCCCATACTAGTCACATATGCATATTGATACGTCTAGTATAAAAACCATACAAAACCAATCATCATCATCATACAATCATATGCTATGCATGCTTATGCTCATGCTCATCATCTTGTGCCATTTTCATTGTGAGGCCAACTCTACGGTAGGAGACTTGTCATCACTACCGGGAGCCGTCACACATGAGGCCTGCCCTGCGGTAGGAGACTTGTCATTTCTACTGGGAGCCGTCACCCCGTTTCTCTTTTACATATGAGGCCAGCCCTGCGGTAGGAGACTTGTCATCACTACCGGAGTTGAACCCCGTTTCCGTTATGCATGGGCCAGCTCTACGGTAGGAGACTTGTCATCACTACCGGAGTTGAACCCCGTGTTCACATCAATGCTTATGCCATGTTCATGCTTATTATGTCAATGAATCCTGGAACTCATGTGCTATAATAACTCAATATCATAAAATCATAGAATCATGTCATAAACCATGTAAACCAACCAATGCACATAACAACATAATCATCTCATTATCTTGCAAACCCATAAAGCTCATAGAAACATTTCATCAAACTTTCATCCAACACATCTCATGAAACATCATCAATAGTCATAGTATCTCAAAACATCATACATCAATCGTTCAACCAAAACGTCTTTTATATTTTAAAAATAGTATCTTTTCACCTAGTAAATAAAATACTTACCTTGTTCGCTTGAGTACCCTCCGGTGAACTCTTGACTCAACCGCAATACACCTAAGCATTTACAACATAAACACATAATTAAGCTCTATTCTTAGCTTAACAACTCATACTCTATAACGATACTTGAGCACTACAAGTATCACACTCCATTAGTTAACCCAATAATTATTATTCTACGACCCTATCATACTTATCTATTTACTACTTATCACATTAAATACTTATTTACTCCCTTATATATATATATATCCATTCCCATTATCATTTACCCAAATTTATAATACTCATAAATACTTACAATGTCATATTAGAGCATAAACCCTATAGGTATCAATTTCCATGGAATCCTATTAAAACCTAGGATTAACTAACACTTTACATGTAATTAACCCATTCAATAGCATTCCTAGTGTTTACATACCAAAAGCCTAAAATTAATTCAAACTATATAAAATTATGGTTTATGTCCATATTTTACCAATAAGTAAAATTGGAGTTTCGACCCATTAATTTAGCAACCCGGAGCTTGAATCATGCATAGCAATCTACTACACATAAAAGCCCCACATTAATTTTAGGAATTAGGTTTCTTATTAAATTTCCCCAATTTTCGGACCTAATTAAAAATTCCCTAAATCCTTATGATTTCAAGCTTGATATCCAATTGGTAGAACAAAACTTTAAAGAGAAACTAAAGATTTTAACAATATAACAAAATCCCATTCAAGAACCCTAATTTTCGGACCCAAATCAAAGCCCCACAAATCCACACAATTTATAGCTTCTAATCTCACAATCATAACGAAAATTACAAGAAAAGACTAAAGTTTTTACCTCACAAGCACCCTTGGCCAAAACCCCCTAAAAATTCGTCACTTTCCTTTTCTTTTTTTTTTTTTTTTTTGCTTCTTCTTTCTTCACGGCCAGCAGCACCTCTCTCTCTCTCTCTCTCTCTCTCAATTTCCAGCTCTTTCTCTCTCAATCTAGGCCATATGTGTGTGTGTGTGGAAGGAGAAAGAGTGAGACAAAGGGAGAATGGGGGGGGGGGCGCTGCTGCGTGAGATGGGGTGAGGGAGAAAGAAAGAAAGGAGAAAAGGAAGAGAGGATGGGGGAGGGCTGCTGCACGTGGGACCCACAAAAAAGGCTTAAGTGGCAATGCTATCGTGGTACACAGGGCTAACGTGTCTCTAATGACGTGGCACAACGCTAACGTGGACCTGCTGATGTGGCGATGATGACGTGGCAGTCTGGTGCGATGGCGCGTGCGGTACATGCACGAACAGTGGCGGCATGGTCTTGGCGCCTGGATCTGACGCGCGAAAATTCTATTGGCGCATGGGGGCGCGTGCAGCCTTGTATGGAGGAGCTGAGGCCTGTTCTGGAATCACCGAGAGTAGATCTATCGATTGGTGGCCTCGGAGAAGTGATCAGACCACCGTGGCGGCTGGTGGCGGAACTGCAGTGGCGGAATTGCCAAAACGTTGGGCGGCGCATGAAAACTCAAATGGGGCTGTGTGCGGCGGCTCTGGGATGGTTGTCTTCCGGGCTTTCAAGCAGTATAGTGATCCGCTGAAAACCTCGAGGAAAAGATAGAGAACTATGAGGAACAGAGGGAACGATTCGCCGGATAACACTGGCGGCGTGGGAAAAATTTAGATGCGGAAAAAAATTTGAAGTAATTCAGACCATGTGCTCTAATACCATGTTGAGAATAATGTTGTATATTAAATTACAAAGTATAATGTATGATAAGTGCTAGAATATTCATATTTTCAGCCCTTAACTTGCATGTTTTAATCCTTTAGTTTTGGTTAATTAGGCCATTTTACTTCCTTTTTGTATTTTCTTTGTTTTATAGGCTTTTGGAAGAAAATAAAGCGTTTCTGGAAAAATTCCAAGCTTAAAGGGCAAATTGGGAAGATCTAGAAGATATGGTTAAGCTTAACCAATCATGGTTAAAGTTTAATCAAATAAAGGAAAGGATTAATTCGGAATTTCTCAATTTGAAGTCAAATCGGATTGGATGCAAAATTGGATTCTAAATATGTCTCGGTATTTTAGCCATAACTTTCGGCTCAGATATCCGATTGAGGTGATTCAAGCGGTATTGAAAAGATAACTCAAACTTATACAATTCATTGTGAAATAGTATTTTCCCAATTCGGAGCGTCGCAAGGCCAAAATCGCGCCGCAAGATAGGACCGCAATTCTGGGCGAATCCTATTCCGATTTGGGCTTAGGTTTTCTTTAACCTAATTGGGCTTGGACTTAAATCTCCAAAATTCCTAGGATTACTAGGGCTTCTAGGACTCTCCTAAGCCCTATAAATATACCTCTAAGCCTCACAATTGAGGGGATCAGACGAAGACGCGCCAGGGGCGCCGTTCTTGGTCGCTTTCCGTGTTTTCTGGGTTTTTGTAGCTTGGAACTCGAATTCTTTTGTAAGTTTTTAATTTTAATGAAGTAATTTAGTTCATGAGAGGCTAATTCTTCAACTAAGGTTGAAGATGAAGCCTCACCATTGATTAGTTTTATATTTTTATGTTTCGTTCGTACAAATCCGTCGTTTAATGTAATGTGTGTTCGTTTCAGTTCAATTGTGTGACAAAATTGTGATTGATTGTTGTTTATAAATCGTAAATGTTGGATATTCGTTGTGTTTCATCCAACGGATACATCGAATGATTTGATTGAGACTTATATCCATTGTGATTTACGGATACAATGGATGATTTGATCTCAATTGGATATTCGTTGTGATTTGTAATAGAGATGGATTCATCGAATGATTCAATTGGTTTATAAAAAAAACAATAGAACATATATAGGGTTTAATTTTTTGTCGGATGCATGAATGGAAACATGAGAATGTATACTTTGATTTGGTGAGGTGAATTCTAAAACCTTAGTCGTTTATCTTTTGATTATTTTTATCTTATTTAGTTTATGTTTGTTTATTTTCAAAATCAAAATCATTTGGAACTAGGTTAAGATATAATTGATTTAGATAGAAATTAAATTTCACAAACTCAATTCCCTGTGGATCGACCTCGCACTTGCACACACGCTATATTGCACACGACTCGTGCGCTTGCGAGTACAATTAAATTTGTACATCAATGTACTGAAGCCCACAACAGATGGAAATGCCGATGATGAGGTTTTGGGAGGATAGGGGGTAAATCGCACAAGGCGATGGCAAAGGTGGTTAGAGATAATTCTAAACCAAGAAAAACTGAAAACTTCATGAAAATAAAAAATAAATAAAAAAAAAAAAAAAAGGGGAAGGAAGAAGAAAGGAAGTTTCCCCCCTCCCAGAACAGGCAACAGAGGCGGCTAGGGTTTCTTAGGAAAAGACAAGAGAGGGCAGAGCAAAAGAGATATTTTCAAGACCACCCGTTCGAAAAATAATCTTAACAATGTAAATCACACACACACACACACACACATATATATATATATATATATATATATATATATGGATCAGAAAACCAAATCATGCAAATTAAGAAGAAGAAAAAAAAGGAATAAAGATTTAAAAAGACAGTTTTCCACCAACATTCTTCTAATCTAATATATAAAATTGCCATGTGTTCTTGAGCCATCACTGATTCACTCACTCTAATAATTATAAGTGGAAGGATTGACAATAGCCAAATGAGATCGATTGGTGTACAAGGAGATTTAGAGAGGGAGGGTACGTTTATATAGATTTTAAAAAGTTAGTAAAAAGTTTGAAAGCACACCTAACCCCACTAATTATATTTGCAACAATTGTCACATTGATCACTTTCTATACTTTTTATTCAATCTTTTCTTTTTATGGGTTATACCTTTTTTATTCATTCAATTTAATTTGTGTATTTTGCTCTTGATTCGATAATGCTAGTACCAACGAGCTTTTATTTCAAGTAAACATAATTTAATTCAATAAGGTTATCAAAGTAATGCTATATATCAGTAATATTATATATCACCCCTTTATCGTCTTTTTATTTCTTTGATTTTTAAAATCGTTATTAGATTTAGAATAAATCATTATTAATTTAAGTGTGATTTTAAAAAGCTACGAAATTATTCAATGCTATATATCAATCATTATCTTACTATATTAAAAAACTCAACTTAATATTTTTTTTTTCTTTTTTTAGTAAGTGATGGTATCCAAGCAGATAATTAAGCATGTGTCGGCATGCATCACTAGATAATCAATTTATGTGGGGGTTAATTAATGAATTTGTACAAGCAAAAAGATTAGATCACAACCGTACGTTGTGTTGAAACAAAACTTTTCTTAACGTGGACGTCTGCTTGGGGTTACTTGGAGGCGTGCTGACGTAGTGGGAGTGCTGATGTAGTGGGGTGACACGTACACCACTTTATTGGAACCTCTTAGTCCTGTCCAATAATTTGTTTGAGAGTATTATTATTGACTTTTAATCTATTGATGATTTTAAAAATCAAATCATAGTTAGGAGGATACCAGGAAAACACTAGAAAAACACTTAGCATTTTCTAATTTGTTTTAGCCAAATTATTACAAAGATAAATAGTTGGACAGTTAAAAATTTTTGTGAACAAATAATTTCATTACGAGAGAAATTCTCTCATAATGTAGTACTATTAAATTCTCTCCTAGCATACCATTTATGTGAAACACACCATATATGTCATCCTTTGTTGTCTTTTTCATTTTTTTATTTGAGAAATAATTTGGGTCAATATTTTAATTATATTTTTTTTCGTTTCATCTTACAAATCAATCTTTAGATTTGGATTAATTTTACAAGTCACTTTTGTGTCTCTCCAAGAATAATGTAGCTATTAAATTCATCATTTGATCAAAATCTAATAATGATCGATCACAACCCAATTGTGAATTTAATAGCTACATCATTCTTGAAGGGACTCAAGAGGGACTTGTAGCATTACTCTGAGATTTGTAGATTTATGTGACCATACATAAGTCAAATAGTGGACCCCACAAATCTAATGGTTGATTTATTGAATTTGTAGGAGAAATATGTGCAAACCGTTAATGCATAGTTACCTCACATTTGGCTCATATTCTACTACAAATTTAATAAATCAACCATTAGATTTTTGGAGTCTACCATTAACTTATGTGAGGTCCACATAAATTCACAAATCTAATGGTTGATTTCTAAGATGAGATTGCCCAAATATCTAGCACTTCTCTTTTTTCAAAATAATAAATCTTATACAATTGTAACACATCATTTAGAAACTAACTTTTAAAAACAAAAAGTTTAAAAGTGTATCACTTTCTCTTTTGCTTTTAGCTTTTCAAACATTGGATATACAAAATTGATGGTATCTCACCGACCAATTGCTCGTGCAAGTAGACCTAATGAGCGGCCCAATTAACTTTGTTTGAATGTTTTTTTTTTTTTTTTTTCATGGGTGAATTTTTTTCTCATGACATATATCGTTTTAAAGTATTAATTATTACAAACTAAATTTATAATTTCATTTTATAAATTTAAAATTTTAGGACACTGGATGATTTAATATATAATCATAACTAGAAAGTCCATCGGATCATGTTTGGTAATGATTATGACTTTGATTCAACTTTTAAAACTGCCTGAAGTTGCATTAGAATTTAGAGAATTTAAAAAGTATTTTTAGTACCTAAAAAGTTGTGCCAACCAAAAATTGATGTGTTTGGTAAAAATTTTCAAAAGTACTTTTTTAATTTTTTTACTCTAAAAATAGTCAAAATGCACTTTTAGCAAAAGCTTAAAAATGAAGCTTTTACTAAAAAAACACTTTTTGACTTGAAAGCTCTATTTCTCAAATACTATCTCAAATATGCTCTTATTATATTTTGAGACGTGATAAAAGCAATTTTTACAGCTTTCTTTATAAAATTTAACATAACGAAAATAAAATACAAGACCTAAATCCATGTTGACATGACAGCTTTTATTAAATTTTTCTTATATATATCAACGTGACAATCCATAATTAAGTGTTGGGTGGAATAGAACATAACTAAATTGACAATGATGCAGCATGACGTAATGAAATTACAAAGACACAATAATAGAGTCACAATCCTTTTTAAAATCGAGAATCAATCAAAGATTCGAGGTATAATAAAAAAGAAAATCATTCTCATAGAACTATTTCTTATTGATAATCAACCAAAATAAATCAAAGGTGCATTCTTAGGTCGCTCATAGTTTGTTTTGATAGTAAACAAAACCTACACCTATAAAATCAAAATAAGTTGAATACAAAAATTTTCCGCAATTAGTTCGAACTAAGCCAATGACCAATTTGAATTGGTAAAAATATTTCAACTAATTCTAACTAAACTCGCATCATTACATTTCATTTGCTAACACTAACACTCAAGATGAAGGGAAGAGATTAACAACATTCATCTTGGAAACTAAATGAGTAAAATGACTAAACCCAAGAGCTTTAGTAAATAAATCAGCAATTTGATGTTGAGTACTAACCTATAAAGTTCGAATCATCCCTTCTTGAATCTTGTCTCTCACTAATATGATGTAACACTCCGTGAAAATCAATTAACTAGTAATTTATTCCATGGTTCGTCTCCTAGTCCTATCCCTCGCGGGACAAGACTCAGAGATCTTAATCTTTCCTAAACGAGAGAATACAGCGGAAGACTTTAACTACAGGAATAGAAAGCAACAACTAAATACCACAAATGTAATCTCCAGAATAACGATAAAGCATTATGATATAAATAAGTCATCAAATGTGCTGGTCAAAGACCGATCATCAAAATATTACATCCCCAAAATAACAATGTCTAAAAATAAGATACTAAGATCAACACCTAATTTTGAGTAATGCCAAGGAGATAACAATCTCAATCATATATGCTAGTGTGGTTCCTCCATCATCCCACTTGGACTTTAGCCACACTAGATCCATGTTTTCAAAAATGACTCTAATCAAGTCCTAAGCATTCACCCAAGTCCAGTCTGTAGGCATCCTCATCTATGCTGGCTAAACCGCACATTATATACATAATGGAGGGAGAAAAATAAAGGGGTAAGTCTAAAGACTTAATGAATGTTAATGCACATAATACCCATGCTCTTTTAGTAATGAACTTCGTTTGCTAAAGGATGCAGCATTTTAGGAATGACAGATAATCATGGATGCAATATAGATATAATACATACTTATAATCATGAGTAACGGTGATAGTTCAACAGTATGGTCTACCCGAGATATTACGCCTTCTCAACAGGGTTGGCACTGTCCCGAGGGACTTGTAATACAATGACGGTGCCCTAACCATTGCACGCTACTGTCCATAACACTAGCAACCCGGCTGAGTCTAACCTCGAGTGGCTTACGCTACTAATGGTGTACGTCCTGTAGTGACCGCTAGTTATGACTGTGTCGGTCATGAAACAACCATTAGATCCAAGACCCATATATCACGCACACATTTGACCATAAAGTTAACATGTATAGTAAGCCCTTAGCCGTTATCCCACATGCATCGATGTACCATGTCGTACGATGCAATTAATCTTGTTCATATTTTACATGCATGTTTTTACAAGTCTCAATGTCATTATCTTGTTAAGTAGCACATTTTCAAAAAAGAGCTAGAGTTCATGTGCAACAAAGTGTATATCGTGAGAGTTGTAAATATGCATGTTTTGGTACACAAAATAGTCATGCAATGCGGAAAAATAAATGGCGAGCATTGTATGAGTTAAAACTCACCTGGGTCGTATAAGTTCTCCGAATATTCCTCCAAACAGCATGAGTTCTCCAAATCTATTGAAATCCTTATATTAGTCCTAAGTACAACTAAAACGAACCTAGAACATGAAAACATAAGATATTAGACGACTGGTCAAAATGGCGTTCCCTGTAACACTTCTAACTGTACGTCTGGGCTCGAGGCTGTACGTCTGCCTAGAAAGTTCATGTAGAACCTCATTTGTTTCAAAGGTCCTCCTATCCTCCCAAACTAGTTCTAAAGCTACCAAAAAGGTTCCTAGGACCACCTATCTCAAAATGAAGCCTTCATGTATAAGAAAATCCATTCGTCAAAGGTGAAATGCTAATCCAATCTTAAATAAAGGTCAAAGAGAAACGACACAACTAGAAGCTAATAACTATTAACTAAGGTAACTATGAAAAGCATTAAAGAGCATAACAACTAACAACTTAAAAGGTTACCTTCTTGAAGCCAAAAACCTCCAAGAATCTCTTCTCCTTCTCCACAAAACTCACAAGAACACTCATACAAGGGGTTTCAGAGAGTGCTGCAGGGCTGTTCTGAAAAATAGCGTACATACGATACTATAGAAGCGTACGTACGGTACTATTTACCCAGTGGCCAAAAGGTTGCATCGTACGTTCGGGCATTATCCAGACGTTATCCAAAAGTCAACGTACGTCCAGTGGTCCCCATGCATACGTCCGTGTAGTATTTGTAGAGTACATACGGGTGGTCCCCATGCGTATGTCTGTGTACTATAGCAGGCGTACATCCGCGTGGTCCCTAGGCGTACGTCCGATCAGAAAGTCTAAAATTTCCAAAATGCCCTTTCAGCTGTTCGTAGTGACCCAAAACCCAAATTAACCCTCTAACTAAGCTGCCTAAGCTTAGTTAATTATTTGGATCACTATATATGACAATCAACTTCTATATGCTTAGTTTATTCATGATATACAGGATTAGATTCTATGTGAAGAGCAACCTGAATGCTTAATTCAAAAGTATCATTTTAAATTAGAAAAATGCTAGGTTTACTAACAAATTTTATAAAAAAACATTTACAACATGATGTAGCGCAATATGATTAGATTTCTCAAAAGTTGAATTTATCTCTTTTCTAATCATGTTGTAAAAAAATTTTTGTAAAATTTTGTTTGTAAGCCTAGTATCCCTCTTTAAATTAATACTTTTTAAAGTTTTAGAGTGTGATTACAAAACTGATGAAAAATCAAGGTTAGTAAATGAATTTTTTCTAAAAATATATGTCGCACCGACCAATTGCTTGTGCAAGTAGGCCTAATGGCCTAATTAACTTTGCTCAAATGTCGTTTTTTTTCTTGAGTGATTTTTTTTTCCCGAGGACATAGATGTAAAGTATTAATTACTTAGAAACTAATTTATAAATTTAAATTTGTAAGACAGCTTATAATTTAATATATTTTCAAAACATTAGTTTGAAAATTTGAATTATTGACTCCACAGTTTATCTTAGTTTGTTTTACCTGTTATTTGGAGATACACATGACGAAAAGAAAGAATTACATTATTAATTAAATATTTTTCTAAAAGTGATAAACACTTGGGTTATAATGAGTTGGAGCTAGCTGTCACTAAGATGTAATTTAGTTATGAAATTAGTATTTATCCTTTCTATGTAAATCAGTAGTTTAGTCTCATTTTGTATGTGTATATAGTAGGACAATGTATTTACAAATTCAGTTGATTGAATACAGAATTTCAATATTCTTGCATCTCTATTTTTTCTACCCAATAATCAACAGAGTATCAGAGTCAAAGGTCCTGAGTTCGAACCTTGACTCTGTCATTCACCTCTCATTTCAATTAAATATTTCACACGTTGTACCTCACATATTAAAAGGTAGCTTGAGGTCACATGTGAGGAGAAGTGTTAAAGTGTTGATTAAATGATTAAATTTATCTCAATTTATCATCTTAAGTTTTTGGGACATGTGGTAATTTAACACGATATCAAAGCAATAATTATGACTTTCCTCTTTGTTTCATGACTTCTTTTTCATCGTCTTCCTTTTCTTCTTCTTCCATGGAGTCTCTGTCTTCCTCTTCTACAAACTCAAATGTAGATTCTTCCAGTCTAGCGTTGCAAGCTAAACGTTGTGTCAATACCCAATGATTTACAATTTGGTTAATGAATGTTCGGTATGGTTCGTTTGCACTAGGGTAGGGCTCGAATGTTCGGTGGTCTCCCAGCAAACGTTCGGTCAAAGGCTGATTTCAGTCTTTTGGGCTATTTTCAAATAAAATATTTTCTCCCAAAAAGAGTTGCACTTTTACCGTTATAATTAAACTATTTTAAAATTAAAGGGGTGTTACTGATTTAAAGGAAGCGTTTGTTTTTAATAAATTTTTTTCTTAAGGGTTGGTAGTTTGGGGCATCACACATAGAGAAGATCTGAAGGTTGAATCAAGAACATCAAGAATGTATTCTTCATCATTCAACATGCAAGAAGAATTTCAAGCCAGACTTATATGGCCATGCATGCCTAGGAGAGGCCGAATTTGATTCTAAGTATCAAGAAATTGTCTATTTAATATTAAATTTAGCCTTATTTATTATCTCAAAGCAAAAATCTCTAGGATCTTTCTTTCTGCTGCACATATTTTACGTGCAAGATCCCAATACTTCACAAATGCCTTCTATATGGTGACCTACAAGAGTGGCTTGCTCTTTAGCTTTATCTTCTAGGCACTGTAAGTTCTCTGCAACATGCTTAATGAAGGAAGATTGTAGAGTTGCAATGTCCCTTTGAACTTGAGCCACTTGTTCGAGTAGAGCCAAGTCTCTACATTCACAAAAGCCTTCCTTAACCCCTTCAATTGATTACAATCGAGTTAAGCTTTTGACATCCCAACAGCTTTTATAGTATTGTTTGAGAAACGTGTGTTTATTCATCAAATCTGAAAAATTAATGTTTACACCAACAAATTTTATAATACACTACTTTTATAGAATTTGTAAATAAACTCTTAAATAATAACTTAAAGTAAAATTATACAACACTCCAAATAATACTTTGCAAACAACTCCAAATAAAAGTATGGAAGAAATAATAATAGACTTCTGAGCCAAATAGACTCTTTAACATACCACACTACCCCACACATTGCACTATAGACAGAAACCTAAATGCATTAGGAACCCAGTAATATTTGTAAGATTGTTGAAATGTTTGAGGTTCTTAATGATACCCTTTAGTTTACAGCGTAATGGTACTATATAACTTAAGATACTATTATTAAAAACATGGACAAATTACAGTTTACCCCCTCAAAGTTGACAGCGTTTTTCAATTCAAACATCGAAGTTTCAATTTTTACAATCCACCCCCACAAAGTTCCAATTTTTTTTCAATTTGACCAATATTATCCCAAAATTCCCATATTGCCCATGATTTTTATTTTTATTTTTATTTTTTTTTATGAAAAAAAAAACAAATTTGGGGATGCAAAAATGGCCAGATGGGCAAAGGGTGGCTACGAACACCCCTATTTTTTTTTTTTTTTTTTTTTATGAAAAATTAAAAAAAAAAAAAAAAAAAAAAAAATTAGGGGCAATATGGGAAGTTTTGGATACAATTGGTCAAATTGCAAAAAATTGAAACTTTGGGGGGGTGGATTGCAAAAATTGAAACTTTGGTGTTCGAATTAAAAAACGTTGTCAACTGTGAGGGGGTAAACTGTAATTTTTCCTAAAAATATTGATAATCTAATCAATGATAAACGTGTATTCTTGTAGAAAATATGGAATGATAATATAGATTGTTTAGTTAAAATAATATATATATATATATATATAGACTTCATTTAAATATTGATTTGGATGCAAAGAGAAAGTCCATTCAAGATTGCGACTATTACAGTAACATGCTCTACTTACTGCCATACTCCACATTTGTTAGCATTCTCCATTATATAGGCATGCTAGTAGTGAGATATCAATGATTTCTAGTTAACTTGAAAATGTTTTCCCAAACTAAAGAGTATATAAAGATAGAGGTGACATTTTCAAACATTTGCTCAGGTTGTGGTGCAATGTCAACTTGATTGTGTCTTGGACCAAATTTGTCCAATTTAAATCTTGTTACAAGGTAGGCAATTGACTTGAATGAGTATGCTTGTAAGAGCCTCAAACTAAACCATCCGGAGGCAAAGGTTAGAAATGAATAGCTAATGATTTGTTGTCGTTGTTGAAGGAATTGGAAAAAAAATATGTATTTATTTTTCCTTGGTTGGAATTGTTTAATTTGTACAAGAGTATTCGAATTTCTTTGTAAATAAAAATGTTGATGATGGCAATGATGATGGTGATGAGGAAGAAGATTGTGAGATGTTTGAAGTTGACAAGATGTTCACAATATGTTATGAGTTACCTAAAAGAGACCAAAAAAAAAATGTGGATTATATCTTAAGGTTAGTTGAAAAAGTTATGAAATTATGGTGATGAAGAAGACTCTTGAAAGTCAATTTAGTGAATGGGTAATTGTAGGGAAACTATTAAATATTTTGTTACTCATAGTTACAACTCAATGATCTTACCTTGACCCAATGATGTTGATGTTATATGTGGTGGGCCTTATTTTCAAGGAAAAGTAGGCTTAATCGCTTTAGAAATAAAAATAATCAGTTTGATGACAAGAAAAATAAAAACTTGAGATTTATATGAAATTAGTACAACATTTGATGTTGAAGTTTGTTTTAATGGAAAATGTGGTCAAGATTGTGAACTATTTAAATGGCTTTCTTGGATGATATGCATTGGGTCGTCTAACTTGAATGGGGATGATGGCAGCAAGTGTATACGAGCTTCTACAATTTTGTATGCATTTTTTCGTATAAAGGGCTTGTTCCAATGAAATTGCTTCAATTCTCATTGCTGACACATGATCTTGTTAAGAGAGGGTTTATTTCTCTAGAATTCGAGATAAACACAATTGCTTTTAATGAAGGTTACAAGCCTAATTTGGAGGAAAAGCTTATTCTTCATAATGCAATTTCAAACCTTCCTACTATTGAGAACTATGAACAACATGATGAAATGCCTATGATAAAGCTCCCAAGACATATTTTCAAATGTTTATCATATTAGGCAAAGATAAATTTTTGGGTGCTTCTCCAAACCCTTGACCATTTGAACATTTCCTCTATGATCATTGTCCATTGAAATTGAATGAGAATAATTATCAACATGTTTGTAGGATCTTTAAGGAAAATGGATAAATTCAAAGATTTATATGGTGTTCGTGTTTCTCCTGAAAATAAATTTGAATAGGAGCCTAACATAAAGAGGGTACTTGGAGTTAGGAAAACCTTTGGTACCTAATTATTAAATTAGTTTTGTTAATGGCAATTCAACAAAACCCTTTGGATGTTTATGGCAATTCAACAAAACCCTTTGGATGTTTATGGCAGGAAGAATTGTACTCATAGTTGTTACGTGAGCAGAGCTTCACAGCCAAACGATCTTACACCCTAAAAGAGATAGGGTACTAACAATACATAAAAGTGCCACACTTAAGGGCTCTCTAGATTATTACAAGCTTTTTCGGCCTGTTAAAGAGATATATGTTCAAGTTGAGAATGTGGTCTTAGTTCCAGTTGCTCGAGCTTTGGGCTATGTCTTAGGTTTAGCATGTCAAGCCTCTAGTATTCTCGATGAATCCTTATTCAGGTTGCCTCCAAAATTTACAAATATTTTGGATTTTATTCCTCTATAATATTAGAAGGTGATGTTGATACTTTATGGGAAAGGGAGATATTGTATTTCAACATTATTTATGTGATTGTAAATGCCTTTGTACACTCAGATTTATATTCTTATCACTCTAATATCTAGCATTGTTACATAAACTCAGTGCAAACCAATTGCGTATTTAATGTCTTTCTCCCTTTGGATAAAAATGCAAGTATTTGTTAGTGTTAAAAAAGTACAATCTCACTAGAAAATAAATACCGCAAATCCGATTAAATCAATATCCCACTTATATCGCCACTTAAATAAAATTTAAAAAAAAAAAAGAACTATAATGAATAATTTATTCTTCACAAAACCCTTTGTATCACCTTGCATAGGAAAAATAAGGGAGAATAGAAATTAGGAATAAATAAATTACATAATAAAAGTAAAAATAAATTATAAGTAGATAAAGCATAGTTAGGCTCATAGGCTTTGATAAAGAGAACAAGAAAAAAGAATGCTAATATTTTAGGGTGTAAAACTTTGAAGATTCAAATATTTGACATCTAATTTGAACAAGACTGATTCTTGTTTCAATGAGAATGAATCTCTAAGTGTTAGTGGGGTTTACGTACAAGAAGAAATTAGCGGTCGAGATCAAATTTAGAACAATCTTGTTTGAACATGTAACATGTTGTTTGAACAAGAATGACATCTCCACATGTCATCACACGCAAAAGTAGTCGGCAAAAATCAACGATTCATATTTTCACATGTTTGAGTTAGATGATATTTGACACTTAATTTAATATGCATGCCACGTGCTTGTTCGAACAAGGCATAATCTCGTTCGAACGAGATCAATTTTTTTAAGTGTAAAAACCAAGGGTTTAAAACAAACAAAAAAATAAGGAATATCATTTCCTTCATTTTGTTTTGTCCAAGTAGAGGGAGAGGCCGAGAGTGAGTGGGAGAAAGAGAAAGATAGAGAGAGAAGCTAAGAGAGAGAAATGAGGCCTTGAAGAGAGTTTGGGGAAGAGCTTAAAAGTGGTAAGACTTTCTACCATTTTTCTTCGTTTTCGTTGTTAGTTTTTAATGTATTGCTATTAATATTTTGATAGATGATGATTGTTAAGAGTTTGGTGAGTTTTATGGAGGGGTTTTTTTTTTTTTTTTATGGAGTTGTAATTTGTAGTATTGAAGTGAATGGTTTAAATAATATGGTATTTTGATGTTAAAATTGTTAGTGTTGTTTAGATGTTGAAGTTGTTGATTTGGGTAATTGTAGGATTGAAGTTGGGATTGTGTTGTTTGGATGTATGATGGTGTGTTGTGAATTGGAGAAAATGAGGAAAGTGAGATAGGGTTTGACTAAAAGGTTTGGTTTTTAGTACTTTGTATGCTATTTGAAGGTGAAGTTTTGATTGATAATGTGTTGTATAGATTGGAGAAAGGTATTGGTAAAAAATAAACTAGAGTCGATGTTTTCACGTCGAAAAACACTAGGAATTTCAATCTTGTTGAAATAAGGGTGGTTCTTGTATGAATGGGATTGTCAGAAAATGTCTCGTTCAAAGTTTGTCTAAACGAGATTGCCATAATGGAAAAGTAAAAGGTTTCTACAAGGAAAAATAGAATTTTAGGGTTTTTAGTGAGATAGGTTTCGTATGGGGGATTCGAGAAAATTTAAATAGGCTCTTAATCCATTATGAAAATGGGATTGGTACATTGAGGATTTGAGGAATAAGACTCAAACTAAATAAGACATAAATTAATTTAAGGACCATGGAGAGTATGTAAAGTACTGAAGATTTAGTTTGGGGTCTAACCCTAATTTAAAATAAGAGAGAAATGTTACATAGGGGTCCAAACAAGAATGATGGCTTTGGGAAATTAGTTGAAGAGATTAAGGAATTCAAGCATCCTTTGAAGATAGGGTTTTAATGGGACATATTAATTAAGGAAGTTCTGTGACATGATTGAAGGTCAAAGTGATCTCTACTTGACATCTGAGTTCACAGTGCTCTCAGGATTTAGAATCAATATCATAAGAAATTCAGGGAGTTACAGTCATTCTTATTGATAGTATTTTTGAATTAAAACAACTCCCATAGTTAGTACATTATACATACACATCCATATGAAGTTTCCCACTTCACTTGATCAAGATAAATCATCATGGTTGATGTGTAACAGTCTTCGCAAATTGAATGCCTAATTCCATTACCGATTACAAACAATAAAAGGTTTAAGACTACAAGGTTTATGGCCTAAGATCTTGTGTGATAATCTCATTACTCATACCATATACCATATTCAATGTAATCTAAGCATTTACGTGCACAAACAATGTAAATAATAAAATTAACATGTAAAAAGGATCAAATTCCATATGCTCAATTAAATGGATCAGTGAATAATAACTTTATTTATTACAAACTGGAATGTCATTCAAAGATAAAAAAAAAATTGGGATTTAGAGCACAATCCCCAACATTGTATTGAGTGTTTGATGAAATGTCTCTTTGGTTGTGTTGTAATATGCTTGTTTGATGAAATTCCTTGAACGTCCTCTAGAAGCCTCTATATGCATTTAGGAGTGAGACATTTACGACAGTCAAAATTATCGGTGTGTTGAGTGATCACAAGTAGCATTGTAAGAACACCTTTCTCAAAAAGGAATCAAAGTCTTTTATTCAAAGAATAAGAAATTTCCTACCGAGATAGATTTTATGTATTGAACTATTGTTAGTCTCTAGCTAGGGAATTTTGGTAAAGATAACCAAAATACTTATGTATATGGTGAAAAGAGTTTTACAAGTACGAGAATAAAAAATAAAATTAATTACTCAATGATGAAGATATGGAGAATTAAAGTGAGTGTCATCATCTTCAATTCTGCTTCGAAAGATTTCGTGTAGGAATCAACAGTCAATATTAAGAAATATCTATGAGATTAATTGACTTTAAGGAAAGAAAATACAAATTAGAGTGCAATTACTATTATTTAGTGGAATCAATTGTAATTAAATAGTGATTTGTGATAGTCAAGCCTATTTGTTTTCCCAAAAAGGTTTTCTATCAAAACAAATGGAGGCTTAATATCAAAAACACACGCATATATAAGCGTGCGGAGCGCACCCCATGGATGACTTGCAAAACACACACGTATATGCGCGCGCACCCCATGGATGACTTGCTGTTTTCTCCCCTTCCATGTACTAAAACCCAAAGGTGGGTAGGAGTAAACAGGTCTCCCCATGTGTGCACTATTGCACTTCAAGACCATCAATGGGGTGGGCAAATAACTGCAAAAGCCATTCCAATAAGGATTTTTTTTTTTTTTTGAGCAAAAATTCCCATGCGTGCTAGGTTGAAAGTTTGAAATGGGGGTTCAGAAATGAACCAACGAATCAACCCGACCCTTAACTTGCACATGACTGCATCAAACGGCCTTCTTAATTCCCTCCCTCACCTTGCATACGACTGTATCAAACTGAACCAAGGGAGAGTGAAGACTCCGACAGAGTATTTTCCCCCACTGGTCCCTGTTGGCTATGTCATGCCCAACGACGCGCGACCCAACTTCTGAGCCAAAGGTGTCGATATCAACTTATCTTGGAAGAAAAATTTCCGATACGGTCGGGTTGGTGACCACCCTTGCTATCATTGGATATTTTGAGGTTACAAGCAAGATAGTTGCTTAGCAAAAAAGAAAACAAAATGAAAGCAAGATAGTTTATGACTCCCTCTAAGGCTTAACAGTGCCATTTAATGCTAGAAATTAAAATATAAAGGATAAAATGTCTTTCATTTCAACCCATGGAAACAATAAAAACTGGTCCGAACCAAAGTGAAAGACCTTGCAAAAGCGGATCAGAATTGGAACTGCATCTCAGGGGCATATCCAAGGGCATCAAGGTGAGCACTCATGGCCTTGTTCATGGGTGGTGGACCACACCTCAGAACCTGAGGATTAAAGGATCAAAATTAGCTACTATCCATGGTTATGTAATCTGCTATCTTCTTTTTCATCACAAAGTATAACCAGCACAGGATATATAATATGCTTGAGATATTTCAAGGAGCAAAACGAGGGGGGTATAAGGCAACCCTCAGAATTAGTTCAGCCTGATTGGAACTAAATCTAAAATAAAATCAGATCAAATATATATATATATATATATATATATATATGTGTGTGTGTGTGTGTGTGTGTGTGTGTGTGTGCGCGGGCGTGTGGGTGATTACCAAGCCATGCCAGTGGTAAGTTTTGGCATTTTCACAATATTGTATATTAATTTGGTTGTGATGACTTATTTGCAAATTATTGCCCACCTCAAGTTGTTTACCAAATTTTGTGATTTTATTGTGCTGAGCCACATTTATCACTTTTTTTCTGATTAGATCATGAGAATCATAGGGTTTATGCATGCGTGCCAGCAAGCAAAAAAGAGAGAGATGCCTGTCATCTCCTACACATTTTTTTGGCTCAATACCACAAGTTGATTTTGGTGAATCCTAACCAACCAAAAAGGAAAAACAAGAAGTTTTGACTTTGTTAGAAAGAGAGAGGGGATTTGGTAGGAAGGGAGAAGGGGGGAGCAAGCATTTACAAGGTTGAAAGTCCCAAAATATTTAGGAGGGATAAATTATTTTCAGAAACTCTGAAAGAAATAACAAAACAAATTTATAACTAAATTTTGGGGGCAATATATGTGGAAATGCCAAATTTAAACTACTTTTTGTAGGAATATAAAGAGGTCCTTACCTGAATATCAGGTGCCGGTGCAGGGCAGTGGGTTTGAATCATTTCCTTTGATACAAAGCCAACACCGCCATTCCATACTTCAGGAGGCTGAGAAAGTAACATTATTCAAGCAGTTAGTTCAAGATAGAAAATCAGCTAGGCTGCTTGAATCATGAGATTGCATGCATTACAGCAGCCATAATACTGCTGCCAATGATACCCATAAATGATTATTACTTTTTTCAAAACATGAAAAACAAAAGCAAAAATTTAAATATCATGGCTAATTAACCCGTCAGGCAAACCGTTGCAAATATAGAATACATTCCAGGCATTTCAGATGACAGGGAGATGCAGCATTTAGTGCTCTTAAAATCAAAGACAAGAAACTCTTTCATGTCAAAAAATGATGCCATGCCTCGGGGCCAGGGGGGCATTATGTATACCTATTCTAAGCAAATGGTTTGGTAAAGTTAGCTATAATTCCACTATCTGGGGAATATGGATCACCGGCTATCACACAAGAAAATGAAAAATGAAGAATAAAACTGAAAAGATTTCATGCTCTTGCAAAACCACACGAAACAATAATAACCACAAGGAGGAAGAATAACTTAGGGACAAACTGCATAATTAGGAAACAAACCTGATTCAAGACATAGTAGACTTTAAAGCGGTCTGGGTAGTTAGTAGTAAGACCATCCAATTCTTCCTGCATATATTTAAGATTCAATCATCAGTTTTATTCGCATCAATGACAAATTTTATATCTTGAGATCTTTCACGTCTTAGATCTTATCTATTTTAGTCCCATTAATAGTCCACATAAACTTCATACTCAGAAATTCAAGCCACGACAGTCGGCAAAAGTGTTAACTTAGATAAACATCAACTGAACCACAAGAAGTTGCTTCAATAGTTGAGGGGGCATTCACAAAGTTCAACTACGATGATTTGAAAAACTTGAATCCAATGAACTGAAACAAGGCCCCTTTTATAGGAAAGGCAAAAGAGAATAAGCATTTACTTAGAGATGCAATTGAAAGGGCTCCCATGAATGAATCTTTCTTCAACAATTAGAAAACTTAGTACACAAGAACAAACATAATCAATAAATCTCGTCCTACATATTCACTCCTCTATCAACATATATACGACCAAATTTATTCAAGGATGATCCTGAACTATGTTGAATGGATTTAGCTACGATTCTTGGGACTAGACAAAAATGATATCAGTACATTCTTATCCGGGACCCCAAAATACAATTATGGACTTAGCCAGGCATATTGGGACTAAAGAAAACTGTCAAAAATATTCAGTTCTTATTCTTAACCCCCAAAAAGAATAGTCTGTGTAAAGTATATCATTTAGGAAACAGTAATTCATTACACTGAAATCCCCTCTACAAAGTGGCCATTGTCTCACAAGGATCTGTTAGGTCCACTGGCGGACTGAACATGCTACCTTTACAAACACAAGTTATAATAGGACATCATTGTTTGCCCCACATAGACTCAATTGAGTCTCAAAAGCTCAAGTATTTCAATAAAGTTAGGAAAATACTGAAGCAAAAAGATACAAGGACACATTATAGAGAGCATAACAATAATTACCTTTAAAAGAATATCCTCATATGTAACATTGGCATAAATAAGGTGCACCTTCGTTGTGTCTTTGGGGTTTTCTAATATGGCTCTAGCAACCTAGAGTGAGAGTAAGAAAGAAGCAAAATATGTTATTAATACCAAAACCTTCTGAAAGATATATATAGTTTTTTTGATAAGTACCAAAACCTTCTGAAAGATGATAGTACCAAATCTTAAAATGAACAAGTACGCAGAAAAAAATAATTTCCATACGTACTTGGAACATTGGAGTAATTCCAGAGCCTCCAGCAAGCATGCCAAATGCTCTAACTTGGCCGGGTTGATACTTGAAGCGGCCCTGATAGCAGTATCACTTTGTAAACAACTTCTAGATTTGGGAAAAAAGGAAGCAACCTTCTAGAGGGGGAAAAAGGAAAGAAAAAGAAAAGGAAGAAGCCAAAAGTGATTGGTAGATAAATATACATAAAGAAACTGTACCTTGGGTCCCTTTACAGAAAGATAATCTCCATCTCGCAACTCACGAAAATGGTGTGACATCCTTCCTTGTGGATACATCTAATTACAGGAAAAAGCAAAGCAGAAGAGCAACTCAAAAGGGTTGAAATCAATAGCCATGTAACATAATCCAACAGAACAAAGTCAAATTTACCAATAAAAAGTTTCAAATATGAACCTTTATAACTAGCTCAAAATATCCGACATCAGAATCCAAAGTAGTTGGCGTATATGGTTTGATAACGTCTTCACCTTGGCTGTCCTTGCCTCTGTTTTAGAAAGGAGCTACTGATAAGACCCAAAAACATTGATATATAGAAAGGAAAAAATTACGAACATCCTGCTGATTGATATCACTGACGAATATTTGCTGAGACAAGTGCCCGGCAATCATTTAAGAAATTATGCTATTCGAGTTAAGGACCTCATAAAGTTAGGAAAAAAGAAGGAAGTTGAACTTCTAGAATGCAGAGAAATAGAACCAAACCTGCAACTTATATGTTGTCCAATTGGAAGACCCAGAACTGCAGTTGGTGCAGGAAGTTCAAACTTGAACTTCGCCACATTATGGCTCAATTGTGTGCGCTTTACAAGTTTAAACTCCTTGAAATTCTCAGGATCTAAGCAGCCTGTGAGCACAAACCATGATGTGGGACACAGAACACAAATAAATGTATATGGTGCAGAACAAAATGACTTCAGATAGAAGCAGGGCCAAATTAGTCTTCCCAAAAGGGCAGGGGAAGCAAGAGACAACACAGTTTATATGTGAATGAATAGATCCATGTGCAGATGAGCATCAGCCAACAATCATGTAGCTTGCAAAATATGGTAATTTTAAAGGAGGGAAATAGTTGCTATGCTTAGCTTCTATAGCATAGAGACTGTTTTATACATTTAGGAAGTATTTAACCAGATATAGATAATAAAATGAGCTGTGATCAGCGATTTTGAAAAGACAAAAAAATAAGAGATCAATGAAGGATAGAGGATACATGAAAGTGGGGGTACAAAGAAGTCAGACAAGCCAATCTTTTCCATTTTCTTTTCTTTTTCCTTTCTTATTTCAATAAAATTCCTGCCAAGCCAACCATTGAGTTGATCCAGCTTGGTTTGATTGGAAGCGGATAGACATAACTCAAGCGTGAGCTTGAGCTGCCCTAAAGATCAAACACAGCTCTGTATGCCATTACATAGGGGTGATTCTACAAAGCTCATTCCATCTTCTGTCATATATCACTTGTAAGTATTATACCTCAACTATCAAAAGCATAAACTAGAAAAATTTGAAAGTGCTCAAGGTACGCTTGTGCAACTATCATGCCTTACGCTTAAGCCTGACATGTATTATTGGCAAAATGGACCTGAATGAGCGTCTTAACAAGCCAAGCCAAGAATGCTCACAAGTGGTTTAGTTGATTACTAGTCCTTCAAGATATCATCACAAATATCAAATATGACTCCCTTTACAATTCCGTTTCTTTCAGGAAACTGGAACTAATAGAGTTGAAATTATTTCTCCCCAAGTATCAAATATATAAAATCAGCTTTACGAAATTCCCAACTGACCAATAATGAGAAACAACTCACTCATAAGTGCATCGGAGGTAAATTTATTAAAATCATAAAGTTTTTTATTTTCAGGATCCAAGTGACTAACTTCTGCAGAATGCAATAATTAAGTATTACCAATTCATAAAGATGCATCCAATGACAATTACAAAAACTCAAATAAACATAATTAAATAATTAAAAGAAAGAAGCAAATATAATCAACCTCTGATTCAGTTATAAAATATGCACCTAAGGATGCTGATCTAATGCATTTAAACATTCTTCATACTAACATATAGATACCATCGCCAGGAGAAAAAGACTTTGTAAGCACATTCTAATCAGATTTTTTTTAAAAAAAAAAAAAACCTGAAGACTATTTTATAAAGCAGAAAATAATCTTATTAGCCGTTTCTACATCAAAATCACCCCTCCATAGCATTAGGGGAAAAAGGAAAAGTATGATTATGCAACAACCCTGATTAGAATGAGCGTATTTCACAGAAATGCACAATTCGTAGCTCCTCCAAACAAAAAACATTAAAACAAGACAGAAAGTCTGTACTAAAAACATTCAGCTATCGATGACATTTCATCTCAAGAACATATTTCGAAGAAAAAGATCATACCTTTGGGTTTCTTGGAGGAATAGAAATAGACAGCACCAGCCCCAATGGCAACAAGAGCCACTGCTGCACCCACAAGAATCTGGGTATCTAGTGTCTGTAAGAAATCCATGATATGATGCTCCCGATGGTGCAGAGCAGATTTAAGGGAAATATCAGCAAAAACCAGCTGAATTAAGAAATGGGAAAATTCCTGGGTCTCTCCTAATCCTGGTTGCCCTGACAACGACTGGGGAAGAAAAAAAGAGAGTGAAAATGACAAATTTGGTAGGTGAGAAAGACTGTGTCCGGCGAGCGGAGAGGAGAGGGTGGGCTTAAGACTATCAAAGGAGTCTGGTGCACCTACCCACCTCTAGTGTGCTGACGTCATAACCCTCATATTAAAAGTAAAAATAAAATAAGATTTATCTAAAAAAATATACTAATAAGAATTAATAAAAGCATAACCCAACTCCACTAGAGCATTAATAAAAATTAAAGTGATTAATACTAATAAGACATATGTGAGTATTTTTTAGTGTTTGATGGACAAAAATACTAGTCAAATTAAAAATATTGTTCCTTCAAATGAAAAAACTTAGTAAATTATTTTTCGATTTTGAACGAATTAAAAATATTGTTCGTTCGAAAGATCGGCACAAGTGCAAATAAAGCAATGAGATCAACCGTTTTATTCCTAATGTATTGAATAAATAATTAAATAAATTATGTCATTCCAATTAAATCATGAATGTTATGAATGTTAATTTTTCTTTTTTATTTATTTATTTATTTATTTATCTGGAATGTTATGGTTAATATTCATTCAACAATGAAATGATGCCCATGCCTCCTTATTGACATTAGTTGACCCAACAACCCACGCTACCTAAAACGGCGTGTAGCCAACGGTTTTGTATCAGCCGCACGTTGTTTATATTTTCTATGAAATATAATAATAATAATAATAAAAAGAAAAGAGCAATTGAATAATACTCTTTATTTTATTTTGGGTAAAGTTCACGTACTCTCTCAAAGTATTACCAAATTGACAATATTTTCTCAATTTTTTTTTTTTTTTTTTTTTTTGAAATTGGATTCCATAATCATATAATAATAACTTCTTGCTCAGCAAGAACTGTTTCAATAATACAAACAGGAAAATCTGTAAACCAGATCTGTAAATCATTTTGATGCAAACCCATTTTTGCGAGTTGGTGTGCAGCCTCATTGGCTTCACGACGCACATTTTGGACTTTCCACATAATTCCACACTTCATCAATTCTTTTGCATCTTCGATTATCTGTCCTTGAGGTCCCATACTGATTTCTTCTTTCGTCAGTGCTTTCACTACTTCTAAGGCATCCCCCTCTAAAATGATCTTCTGCCATCCCATATCTTTGCCCAATTCAATTGCTTCTCTTGCCACTAGTGTCTCTGCCATCGCTGGATTAGAAATGTGGTAACGTGATCCACATGCCATTGCTACAACTGATCCCCCATAATCTCTGGCTATGATTCCCAAACCTATCTTTCCATTGGTTTTATCCACCGCCGCATCCCAGTTAAGCTTCATTGTGTCTTCCGGAGGTTTCTGCCATCTTTCTACAATGTGTTGCCTACCATTAGTCCTGGAACACTGTTTCTCCTCTCTGCATCATCACATGCTTCCACTTGCTCTCTTGCCAACCGCACTAACGCTGATGGTGATAAAAATTCCCCTCCGAACACCACCTTATTCCTACGTAGCCATAATTGCCTAGCTACTGTCACCATGAGATGCAGTTCATCCTCATCCAACCTCTGCAAAAGATTGTTTAAAAGGTCCAAAAATCCTACTTCTCCAATATTACACTTCTGTAGCTTACCCTTACATTCAGCCCAAACATCCTGGGCAGAGGGACAACTCCATAAAATGTGCCCTGGTGTTTCCGTTTTCCTTCCACAAATGATGCAAAGAGGATCTGGTACTGTTTTTTTTCCGATACAACTTGTCTCTAGTCGGCAGTATGTCACTACACGCTTTCCACAGAAAAAATTTGACGACCCTGGAACCTTTTATTCCCCAAATTTGTTTCCATAGAGCTTTTTTCTAGTGTATCAACGAACAACTACCATCGTCTCTCCCAAATCTCTCTGAAGCCAAATGATATGCACTGCGTACAGTGAATAACCCATTCTTCGTATGCTCCCAAGCCAATCTATCTGTCCCCCTTCGAGGACTTACCCCCATACTACAAATCATAGCAGCTTCCTCTACATTGAAAACCTCTTTCACTAAATCAGTTTTCCACCAATTTGTGTTTTCATCCAACAATGCACTGACCTTAGAGTCTCTACTAATAATACTCACTGTTGACCGAGCTGCATATGCTGTTGGATATGGCAACCATGGATCATCCCATATTCGGATACTTGAGCCATCCCCCACCCTCCATATAAGTCCTTCCTTCAACAGTTTTTTAGAGTTCCAAATACTCCTCCAGGCATAAGAAGGCTTGCGCCCTATATTTGCATTCATAAATGTGCCATTCCGATAATATTTGTCTCTCATTACTTGGCCAACCAGAGATTCAGGGTGTTGAATTAGCCTCCAACCTTGCTTTGCGAGTAAGGTCATATTAAACCATTCCAAATCACGAAATCCCAACCCCCCTTCTGCTTTCGCCTTCCCCATCTTTTTCAAGCTCATCCATGCTATACCCCTCTGTTTCTCCTTGTTTCCCCACCAAAAATTTGACATCATACTTGTAATATCCTGACATAAAATTTTAGGTAGCTGAAACACACTCATTGTGTATGTGGGAATTGCTTGTATGACCGCCTTTAATAGTACCTCCTTGCCGGCTTGTGACAAAAACTTTTCTCAAATTTTTAATTGTAATAATATCCTCTCTAAACTGAATAGAGATTTCCGGCAGACATCTGACCTTTTTTTTTTTTTTTTTAATTTGTTTTATAAATTGAAGAAGACAGTATTAAAGGGGAATCCAAATTTGAGGTATTAGCACCAAATTTAGGATGATAAAATCCTTTTTAGGTGATACCATGACTAAAGGGTTAACCTTCCACCCCTAAGTTTAGTTTTAAATCCAAAAATAGGTTTTGAGGCATTAAAAACTAAACATTAACTCATAAAAATTTAACCAAAAAAAAAAACATAACAAAATTTATTATTATTATTATTATTTTAATATTTGTCCAATGCTAGCATAGTAGGACTCCCTCCCAATGGAGTAGAGATTTTTGGCAGCCTGGGGTCATCCCAGCGTCTGCCAAAGTTGACGTTGTCAATTATTATTATTATTATTTTTTAATTGAAGAAGAGAGATATTAAAAGAAAATCTAAATTTGAGGTATTAATATTAAATTTAAAGTATTAGCACCAAATTTGAGGCATTAACATCAAATTTAGGATGATCGAATTCTTTTTGTATGATACAATCCTTAAAGGGTTAACCTTCCGTCCTAAGTTTTAGTTTTGAACCCAAAAACAAGTTTTGAGGCATTAGAAATTAAATATTAACTCATACAAATTTAATTAACAAAAAAAAAATAACAAAAAAATTGTTTATTATATTTTTTAATATATGTCCTACGTTAGAGACAGCCGCATAGCAGGACTCCTCTAAACTATCAAAACATTGTCAATGTCCCCTCAAGACTAGCAATAAAACAAAAATGCCCTTATAGATTTTTCAATAAGACAGAAATACCCCTATAAATAAAAAAAATGATTTTTTTTTTTAAAAAAAGGAATATTTTTAATTTAAAAATAATATTTTTTAAAAAAAGAATTTTTTTTTAAAACGAAAATTTTTAATTTTTAATTTTTTTTAACGGAAATTTTTATTTTAAAAAAAAATTTTATTTAGTTTTAAAAACGAAAATTTTTATTTTATTAAACGAAAATTTTTCTTTTTTTAAACGTAAATTTTTATTTAAAAAAATTATTAAACAAAAATAAAAATAAAAATCTAAAAATTTTCAATTTTTATATAAAAAAAATGATCGAAATTTTTTTTTCTTATAAAATGGATTTTTTTTTTAAAAAAAAAAAACAAATAAAAAAATTTGGCCAACGTTTGGATTTTTTTTTTATTTTTTTAGAAGGTTTTAGTATTTTTATTTTTATTTTACTCATGGTCATTTCGTTATTGGAGGGAATTTTGACAATTTTTTGTAGTTTGGGTGAAACATTGTCACAATTGAAAGTTTGAAGATGACATTATCAATTGAATGGTAGTTTAAAGGGGTACGTGAACTTCCTCATTTATTTTCTTAGACAAAGTGCATATAGCCTTATGGCTCTTGGAAAAGCCAAAGAAATGAGAAAGTGAGTAAAGAGAGTTTGTACGTACTGGCGTTTAATCTTCTGCGTATACATCAAATATATATACAGTAATTATATTACATAGTTTGGAATTAAAATTACAAACTTGTGGTGTCCTAACAATTTCACATTCTATAATCGGTCTATTATTCCTACCATCAATTTATGAAGATATCAGTTAGTCGTACACTTAGATTCGACTCAACTAGATCAGATCATGTTGGATTGGCCAAGAGTGGATTGCATTCGGCCGACCTACAGGTTTAGTTGACTATCCGTCCAAATAGAAATAATTCGATAAAAGCTTTTTGGGTTTCGTTTAGGGGTGTTAAACGAGCAACCCGTTGGCGAGCAAGCTCGAAATCAGCTCGTATAAGTTCTGCTCGATTATTAAATAAGGCGTTTCGTGAACATAAATACTGACTCGAATATTAAATAAAGCAAGTTCAGCTCGACTCGATTAGGCTTGTGAACAATTCGAATAAGGCTTGAATTGGTAGTTATTCACATAGTTGCTCATATTAATATTAAAAATTGATTTTTTTTTTTTTTTTCATAGCATCCTTTTATTATAAAATAATGCATATCCTTTCTCTTCAAAACTAAGTGTCTTACTGTCTTGACTCAAGCTCTATACTTAGCTATCCACGCTAAGCAAATGTTCATATGCAAGCTGGCTTCTTGAACTGTTTAAGAGTACTTGAAGTTAAAATTTATAATAAAAAAAAATTAAATATACGAGTCGGCTCGGCTCGACTTATTATGAGCTTGAGTTCGGGCTTGATTTTTTGGCTCATCATTAAGCTCGGCTCGAGCTCGAGTAAAATTTAAACGAGCCGAGCCCAAATAAGGGAAGCTCGCTCAAGCTCAACTTGTTTAAACCCTATGAAGACTCTCATTTTACTCATGGATGACTCACAAATGTCACACCCCCAACTTCTATATAAGTCATAAAAAGAAATTATTGCAATTTCACATGAAACTACTACTATATATATACTTCTACACTCTAACAAATAATACACCAGAGCTTCTAACTAAATTCACATATAAAAATCAAACAAATTGTTACTACAACATCATAAACTACTATTGTCTTTTCTAACAATTCAAAAGATGTCACGTTAGAACTTCTACACATAAACAAAATTGACTTAACACAAATCAGTCTTTCAAAAGTGAATGGCCTTTTGCCAACCTCATGGATAGAAATATATATAAGAACGCATACGAGTTGTCTTTATCATCCTCCCCAATAACCCTTTTTGTTAGAGCTTAGAAGTTCTGATGAAAAGAGACTAGAAAGAAAAAAAGGAATCAGGACTAAAGAAAGAAGAAACCCTAGATGTCCCTAAAAGAAATAAGTATTTCTAGAAAACAATAAAGGATATTTTGAAATAGGGTTTTAGATGTGAAAACAATGGAATTTAACATCGGAAATGAGCTCACCCTAACGGATACTTAGTGATCATCACAGCGTGCACTCTAGAAAGAATTTTTTCGGATTGGGGTCAACTTAAAGGGGCGTTTTACTGTACAAGCATTTCTAATTTTTAGTGGGGTCGTTTGCACAGTAAAACATCCCATATGGACACATTTTATTAGAAGGCCTCTATTTCAAGCGTTACTAAACATGATTTTTTTTTTTGGTAATGGTTATTTGTGCGATTCCAACACATGTAGCAAAAGTTATGACCAAATTACTGTCAAAGTGCGTAAACTTTGAACGAGTCATTTACTCGTCGGAATGAACATGGAAGCACATGGAGAGAGCATATGTTAGCTTTAGTGATGCACAAAATCTGCTTTATTGTACGCTGGATCCAAGTAAACCTCAGAAATGAAGTCACTGCAAGCAATGGGAGCCACTCCCGCAAACAAAAGTATCACAATTAATCCGTTGAGACCCACAAAAAGAAGCTACAGAATTCAACTTCTGATTTGTTGTACTAATTCATGTCATCTTCTTTCCAACAAAAATGCTTTTCATGTATTTTCTGAACAACATTCCAGACTGGTAGGAATATTATCAGCGAGAGATAGACGCCCATGTACGCTCTAGAGATCCAGCGAATTCCTTCTCTCTACCATGGATGACACTGCCATGGTCACCATTTTTGATGACATTAACCTCTGCCTCTGGAGCTTTCATCTTGATGTTCTTGGAGCACTCCAATGGGACAACCTGGTCCCCATCACCATGAACAACACACATTTTCACTCCGGCCTCCGCCAAAACTGTGAGACACCCATCCACTACTTTCGCTCCACCACATATCACATTATGCATCGTATGCCAAGCTGAATGATGGGTGTGTCTACTCAAATCCATAATCGTGAAGTGGAGATCCCTGGAGAATTGGAAATTAAAGAATGGTGAATCATAAGAAAACAAAAATCAGTTAAATTTTCTCCCATTTCAGCCAGGATATATAAATGTGGTCTTTTACCTTTTCCAAGTAAGCAGCCTCAGCATTTTCTCCCATGTCCTGTGGTTTCGGCAAAAAAGAAAACATACACATCGACCCAAGTGCTCATACCATGACATAAATGATGAACCAAACGATAATGGCGGCCACAATCTCCTCCCAGCAACTTTATTAAGCACCATTAAACTTTCTCCATCTTTAGAAGGACCAAAGTAAGGCTAACCCAGAAAAAAACAATAATTAGTTATGATGTTGGATGCATGTCACAGAAGAAACTATTATGTGATTACTGCCAATAAAAATAAAAAATAAAAAAAAAATAATTGAAACATAGAGAGCTATGTATAGTATATAATTTTATGCACTTACAGGTGCTACGAGGGTGATTGATTTGACAGAGTTTGAGTACTTGGCAGCTAAGGCTAGAGCAATTATGCAACCCATGGAGTGTGCAACTAAATGAAAAGAATCCAACTGAAATGGACGACTCACAGACTTTTCAATCATTTGGACATGATTATTCAAAGTGTATGAACAGTCCCTTGGCTTTGGGCTTCTTCCAAATCCCAAGAGGTCAACAGCAAACAACCTATAATTGTGGTCAGAAAGATTTGGAAACACTGTTTCTGTCCAAAATAAGGAGGAAGAAAGGAACCCATGCAAGAATATCACGTTCTCAGCAGGCTTTCCCCTACAATCTTCAATCATTGCTGTTAAACATAAAACTATAAACACATTAGTAAAATCTTACCATCCATTCAATAAAAACAACATAATTTCCCCCGTGTTGTACTCTATTGACAGCTTGGTCATTCTTCATACAGACCAGAAAAAAAGCAAACATAAAATTTGTAGCTTTGTCCTCTTCCATTTCCTCAGCAACCAACAGCACAAATTTCAATTCAACAAACATAGTGAAAGAAATAGACAAATGGGTACTTCTCAAATTACCTTTTGAAGGCTCCCTCACTATAACATGAAGTTTCTGATCACCCTTTTTCATCCAAGAAACACAAGATTCACACCCACACTCAGACCACCTATTTACCTCCACTCCACCACCTCTTTTCTTGGAATCTTTGCGTTTTCTTGGGAATCCAAGAAACCCCATTTCCCTGAAAACATTTTTCCTTGCATACAGAGTCTCTGACATTTCACCTTCTAGTTTACCTTCTCCATCATGAATAAGCTCTCTCCTCCTCTTTCCACAATAGCACGGGGAGGCGTCTCCTTCAAAGTACTCATCAAGAATCCCATACAATATGCAAAAAAGAGTGTCAAGAAAATCAAGTACAAGGAAAACAACAACGCTAACAACTGACATGAGTTTTCCGGCAGATTCTCCAAGCCATTTCCCTGAGAAAACTGCCGGAACCATGATGATGCAGAGAGAGCGAGAGGAAGGAAGAATTGTTTTGGGGTAGGCGTGATTCGTGAAGGCCCTGATAAACGCTGAGCCACGTCGTAGAATCCAATGGCGTATTACCTACCAACAAGGAAAGAATCTGGTGGAGGAAAAAGAAACCATTAATTTGCGAGGAAGCTGCTAAGTGGTCCTCCGCAAACATCCAAAAGCCATACACTGAGTCCCTTTTTTTAGCACAATCGATCAGTCAAAATTAATTGATTATATCGTTTTTGTTTTTCTTTTGGCCTGATAAAGCATTGTATTTGTATATATTCATATCAAATTATTTGTTTGTTTCAAGAACATCATAGAAATGACCAACTTTTTTTTTTTTTTTTTGAGTTTTAACGAAATTTTCGAAAAACTTGGAGAGATTTGAGATTTGACACCTTATGGCACCTGGAGACGATCTTTCAAGCCAAATAACTAACCATACAAGGTGTACAACAGAAAGTTTCCAAGGTTTTTCATTTCTAGTTTTCTTTTAAGATAATTCTCGAGGAACAAGATTTGGCCACATAATTAATCGTCTCCCAATACAAAAATTCAATCTTCTTTCAGCTACCGTCCTCTTCCTTCTTCACTGGATCAGAGCTCACAATTGGTAGATTTCTTCTGTACTGAGGAGATGTCAACCTCCTCTCCAATGGCGTCTTCCGCTTACTCACAACAAACCTGTTCACACCCTTTCGCATTGGCATTATTGATGGGAAATCCTCATCAGGAATCTCACTCAGCTCTGAGATGTCCTTAATCTGGGCAACACGCCGGAACCACCTCTCTGCCTTGGCCTCCTCTGACATGTCCAGGGGATCTGGTTCCTTCACTGCTGACCCCTCCAAACTCTCTCCCGTCCACCTCTCTCTAATGTTCCCATTTTCAGATGGTTCCGGCAAACTTGTCGAATTCTGTGTCTCACTCCTATTCTCCTTCCTGGGATTCCAACTGCTCACACTGTCATTAGACTGGGAATTAACATAACTCTGTGTTGAATGTCTAGTGGATTGTTCCCCATGAACAGCACCTGTCTTGTTCTCACTCAAGTTCTCTCCAGGTGTTGCGTTCCAGCTCTCCATACTGATGTTTTGATTTCCTGTCTGCTGAAAATTGTCCACATCAAGCGCCCTGTTCCTAGCATCATATGACTTCTCCGGTAGCTCCTCTGCCACGGCAGAAACTGAAGAAGTTTCCTCAGCAGCTTTATTAGGCAAATCTGCCCCTTCTGGCTGTTGTTTGTCCTTGTTAGCAAAGTAGTCAGGTGGAAAGGGTACAAATGGGACATAATTGGTACTGCTAGCTTGCTCCATAGCCATACGTCGCTTGTAAGCAGGAGAAGTCAAAGAACGATCCCTCTTCTTACTGACCACAAATCTGTTCTCTCCTTTACGCATTGGCATGATCTCAGGGAAGTCCTCATCTGAAATTGCACCAGCGAGATCTGTAACATTGTGCAGCTCCGCTACCTTCTTGAACCATCTGTCAGATTTTTCAGCTTGTTCTTTCTCCTTATCCTTGCTCTCAGTCTGACTTGTTGGGTTCTCAGCATGCCGTATGCTGCTTCCCGATTTATAAGGCTCATTGCTCCCAGAAGCATTGCTCGTCCGCTCAATAGTGTTGGAAGCAACAGATTTCTGGTCGTCTGTCACTTCCTTCTCACTCCCCTCTGTTTTTGACTTTTCAGGCTTCTTGGCAAACATATCAGCAGACAACGGGACAAAAGGAACGTAATTTGAATTGTTTCCTCTGGGGGGTCCTTGCTGTAGAGAAGCAGTACCAGAGATATAAGGGGGACTATCTGATTGAAGGTTCTGTCCAGCAGTTACACTCTTATTATTAGATTCAGAAATGACAGATGTACGGCCAAGAATCTCATCTAAACTTCTACTGATTGTCGTGTTTGGACCTGCATTTTCAGAATTATTACCCTCAGGAATGCCATCACTACCCAAGTTTCTTCGGTATTGAGCATTGGCCAACCTCCTTTCCAAAGGCGTCTTCCTTGTGCTTACAACAAATCTGTTAACTCCTTTTCTCAATGGCATTATTTCAGGAAAATCTTCATCTGCTATGGCACTGCTCATATCAGAAGTACTATCCAGCTGAGAAACCTTACTGAACCACCGCTGCGCCTTCTCTTCATTGGCAGCCAACCTGCCATCAATGTCAACCTTATTGGTACTTTTCACAGTTCCATACCCTACTGATGTGTTGTTGGTAGTAACAGGCGAGACTCCTCCAGGCCGCTTACAGTCACACCTTAAGCAGACCATATTCCTCCCATAATTAAAGAAATCACATCTGAAAATGAATAAGTCAAAATTGAAGTTTACCATTTGCATTCAGAACAGATGGGCCAACCAACAAGGCTGAGGAGAAACAAAACAAAGAGGGCAATACTCACTGAGGACATTCCCACTCCCCTCCAGTCAACTGTCTCTTTGGTCGTGCCTCCTCACATTCAAGGCATTTCATGTTTCTCGCAAAATTCATGAAACTACATCTGCTCGACAAAGATGATAATAGAAAACAGCTCAGATACATCAATTCACAAAAATATCAGTCAAAAGAACTAGAAAACAACTTTCCCTAATTCAAGAAACTTTATGCCATAAAAAGGATGCTACCTTGAGCAAATCCAATCGCCTCTTTTCATTTCAACTTTTTGCCCTACAGGCGTCAGTGTTTGTCCAAATCTATCAGGGGACTGATTTTGCACGGTCCCAAAAGAGTTGGACTCTGAAATGCTATAGCTCAGCTTGGAAAATTCCCTCAATAGACTCCGGACAGATGATTCTACACGTTCTTCATTCTCAAAATTATTTCTCTCTGAAGAAACCGATGGATTGCTGGCATAACTCAATATAAATTTCATCAAATCAACAGTGAGCGCTTTATCGGTATCCAATACCTATAAATTCGCAAACAATTGAAGAGCATGGAAAACATTACTTTTAGTGATTGTGACTATGAAATACTTTTAAATTTAAGTATTTGTGTCAAAAACCTAAAATGAGAACACAACTATAGAAGTGGAAAATTCGAATTATTAAGTTTTTAAATAAGAGAAAAGGATAATCACAATAGATGTATAGCGCATAGCATCTTTCTATTTTTCAAGTCATCTATACTCGAAATCATAAAGTCACTCAAGTATAGGAACACATAGCATCCATATATTTTTAGCTTAAGAGTCACTAGTATCTCTATAATTTTTAGAATTTCTAGATATGGGCTTTACATATGAGCCGTGATTCATGTTGTGGGTTTCATATGTTATAGGTTTTATTTGTGGGTTATATTATGTTATTGATTTTTCTTAATCGTAGCTTTAAAAATTCTTTACTTTAGACTTAGTGGTCAAAGCCCATAGAGTCCAAGTTTTTTAGGGTTAAGCTTCATTTTCTATAAATATTGATGTAATGCTTTCAATTCAATAGAAAATAAATCTGAATTATCAGTAAACAATACTCTTAGGATTGTGTGATACAGCCCCTATCCGAGATGTGATGCCGAGGAACTGTACTTATGATGCTTAGGAGAAAAAGGTGATGCCAAATTCAATCTTCTTCTATCTGATTACAGCAAACTCATACCTTTTAATTTTCAAGCAATGTCAATCTGATTACAGCAAACCCATACCTGACTTGTGTTCTCATCTAATCCTAAAAATTCAAATCTTAAAAGCCCGAAACCACCCCTTCATCAAATTAGCTTCTACTCTACCCAAGAATTCAAATTTACAGTACTCAAATACTATTCACAACACCCAGAACAGAAGTCTAAACTTGAGCTTTCCTCCTAGTTTGATCTCCAAATCCTAATTTTATCTACCTTTGCCACCAAGAATCCCGAACCCAAGTTCTTCTTGAATCTAGAATGAGTTGTTGTCTGGAAAGTTCTACATCAGATTTGGTATCACAGCCTTAATCCTACATAATAACACTTTCCTTTTTTTTTCTTTTTTTTTTTTTTATATATATATTTATCTTCATATCAAACATAATCTGCACCACATTCATTGGTCACTTTGGATTACTCTCTGAATGTTGTCATGTGCATGCTTGCTGCATTTTCTCACCTGAAATAATTCATACTATACAAAAAGTGGCATATTATTTATTGAAACTAAATTTTGAGGCAACCACATAGAAGAATACATAGAATGTGAGGGCATACTTCAGCAGTTGAGAATTAAACAATTTAAAAAATCAAAAGAGACGGCAAAACTGAGAACTTAACATGAAGAAGATAACAGATTTCCAATTCTCCCTTATGCTCCCATTTACAGAAATCACTAAAACTATAATTACTAAGTTATTAGATAAAAAATTTAAATAAGGTACCACTTAGCTTGGGATTATATTCACTTTTAGCTTCAATGTAAGCAGCAATAAGTTTTTCACTCAGTTTACTGTTCAACATTTTAGTGGAAGTGGTAGGGCCTGCTTAGTGTTTGATGAACTAGCACTATCTTCTCGTCTAAGAAATAGACAAATTACTAATATTCTTGTGGCCAATAAAACCCATGGTGATGATAGAGTTCATGAAGTACAAGGATATAAATTTAAGACTGAATCCGAAACAAGCATATGCAAATTGCGAAGTATGCTTATGATCAATTTGTGGGGCTGAAAGAGGTTGTTATGCAAATTCTATTCACCTCCAACAGGCTGAGACTTTTGAACAAGTGCTAAATGATGCTTGCAATGAGCTAATATTAGATCTAATAGACATAAACTTCCTCATTTTGAGAAAATTACAATTAACCCCCAAACTAACACCCCTCTCTTGCAAAGACACCTATATATATTGGAGTCAAAATTTTATATCCCCACCTTTACTCATTCTAATTTAAAATAAACCTTTCAAGAAAATATTAGCTTTCCTTGGTGACTACACGCGGAACCTAACTTATGGACCTTAAAATGTAATTCAGCGCACACCTCCTTAATCTCCATTCAGCAGTTTGCCTATATTTAATTTGAGGACTGCAAAATCGTTAATCATATTTGTCATTCTCTTCTTCTTCATCCCACCAGATTCTCTATGAATTGCTTGAAGACAAAATTAAAAGATTAGTTAAACATATCTCTAGCAGAAAGTGACCTGTGTTAAGGAGGCATATGGCCTTACTCCTTTGCACTTGCATCTAATATCAAGATTAAGAATTATTTATTCCATCAATCTCCACTCACGGTGCTCTCATACAATTGGTTTATCATAAGATGTTTCTTCCCCCAAATATAAAATATGTAGTAATTATCTAAAAAACCCTATAGATTAAATTGGGTTTTTTTTTTTTTTTTTTTTTTTTTGAGTAATTCAATAGCATTTAAAAAGCTCAAAGGGGCGAAACCTACACATAAAGAATACAAGCTCCCCCCTTTAACCCCTAACGTCTTCATTAGAGTCACGTCATACAGTGCTGACAGTACGACATAGCATTACTAGGTGGCTTTGATATCATTGGTAATGATCCAGAGAAAAGCGCTAGCTAGATGTGCACTATCACCCCAAAAACTAGTCAATTTGGAACTTTTCTAGAATCACTTATAAAACATAGTTTCACTTAGTAAGTAAGCAATATGGGACTTAACATCAATGAGCATCTCTTATAAATTTCTCACTCTACATAAGCTACTCATCTCTTCCCAATATGGGATTGGGGTGTTACAGCTGATATCTAGGTATAGCATGTTAAACATAATCCCTTGTAGCTCTATCACCAACGTCTCAACATCTTCAAAGCTCCGAACATTCTGCCCCCTCCAAATGCACTACATTAAACACAATGGAACCCACCTTTTTACTTCCTCAATATTACCACACCCTACCGTACCTCCCCAACTCACCAACAAATCTCTCACCTTCTAGACATAACCCAAGTAACACCAAACATATTAAGAATAAAGCTCTATAATAGCACTCACATTGGGCAAGCTATTTTGGCTAGCCCTATAGCAAAAAAGTCTCAAGAAAGCTCCACATCCGGCTAACCAAAATAGCTAAGGATTTGTTGAACTACTATAGTGCTCAGCAAAATTTGTTGTGCATTGTATCTCAACAATACATAGTTTCTATTAATAAAAAAAGACAATCTTGTTTTCTCTCTTCTTTCAAAATAATATTAAAAAACTTTAAAGGTGTGAAAGTTTACTGTAGCAAATTTTGACAAATTTTTATTTTGAAGTATGTGTTGGAGGAGTAAAATGGCCCATAATAGCTATATTTAACTATTATGGGCCATTTAGAGCATATGTTGGAGATGCTCCAAGTGCAGCTTACACGGGTTTCCATTACTTTCAGTTAACTCACTAAGCTTCAAATATGTAACAATTTTGGAACAATGTCACAACAGAATTTGCATCAACTTTAATTACCATGTATAACGTCTATATCAAAATGGATGATAATCAAAGAACATTCAAGAAATTAAATTTAAAAAGATAAAATAATAATAATAACGATGACGTATAAATATTGTAAATCCTAACACTTACATTGGATTCACCGTTGCCCAGAAATGATCTCATCCTCCTCACCGAAACATCACCATTTTTGAAAAGAAACGGTGCCCCATGCTCTACCACCACCTCAATATCCCTCCTCGAAAGCAACCTGAACGCACAGCCAAAAGTGGAGGAATTGGTATAAAGGGGAAGCTCAAAAAGAAAGAAATAAGAACACCCACTATCCAGAAATCGGATTGGGACTTAAAACACAAACCCCAAATCGCTGGCTCTATCTCTGGCGAATGCAAAGCACGCACCCGCCGCGCGCACGAAATCATCCGGAAGATCAGCGGCCGCCACGAACTCGTCCTCACCGCCAATCCCAAGCGACCCAGGCCGATAATCACTAGTATCATTGAAGTAGCCGGCGAGAGAGAGGTTGTGAAGGAGAGTGGACCACTCGGGCCACAGGTGGGGAGGCAGATTGGAAGAATGAATAAAATGCTCGTCTCTGAGGGCGGCGGAGGAGCGAGTGTGGAGTTGTTGGTGGAAGGCTTTGGTTGGCGGAGAGGGAGAAGGGGAGGGAGTGGCGGTGAGGCGGTAGAGGCGTGGAGAGGAGAAGAGTTTGCGGTGGCGAGAGAGGCGGAGGAGGGAAGGGCAGCGGTGGTGGAGGAGAGGGAAGGGGTTGGTGGTGTTGAGAAGCATCAGGAACCTGGTGGCGCCCCCCATTCTCTCTGCACTAGGGATAAACCCTGGTTAGAAAGTTTTTGGATGGAAATTATCCCTCTCTACAAAATATCCACTCTCCCAAGAAAAAAAAAAAAAAGAAAAAATTAAAAAACATTGTCCATTTAGCCCAACAATAGCATGTTTGGCAATGGTCAAATTATTATGCTATACTTAATGTCTCCCAAACTTTAATTTGTTTTTTTAAATTGTAAAAAAAACTGTCAATTTCCCCCTTGAAGCTAGCAAAAAATATAAAAATATTCCTAATTTTGAAAAAATAAAAAATATCCCTATAAATTAAAATTATAAGTGGGAACACCTTCATTTGGCCAAATGGGGATGGCCAATGCACTCCAAATGACGCTTGCTGATTCGGCCACCCCCTTAGGCCATATCTAGTTGTAACCGAACCACCCTATAGCCATCGAAGGTGGTTTAGTCACTCCCGTCATTTTTTTAAAATTATTTTTTTATCATTTAGAAGTGACCCAACCACCACGACTATTTGGAGAGTCAAAAAGTAGTTTGTCCACCATCAAACTAGCCAATAAGAATAACCAAACCACCCTTATGGCTTTGAGGGTGGTCCGATCACCCCCCATTTGGACAAATGGAGGTCATCGGCCTCTCCCTATTCCAATTTCGGTTTTGTTTTATTTAGTTTTGTTTTTAGTTTTTAGTTTTATTTATATTTTTTGAAATTTTATTTTATTTTTATTAATGTTGTTTTTGTCATTTGAAGGGGACATTAGCAATTTTTGATAATTCAAGGAGACATTGACAATGGGGTAATAATTTGAGGGGAATATATGAATTTTTTCCTTGTCAATCTAATTTGGATTTTTTTTATTTGATTTAAGAAAATATTTTGGTGTCAAATAAAAGTAAAAAAATTGATTTTTATATTTTGAAAATGTTTTGTATTTGAGTTGTTTGTTAGTAAATTTGTCTTGAAAACAAAAAATAAAGACAAAAAAATATAGTGTGTGAAGTGAAATGTTCGAATTTTTAATTATCTCTGGATTCTTATTTGGATATTTATTTCTAGATATTTGATGAAGAAAAACATGTAGGAACTAACGGATTACACTTTACTCATAGTTCCAGACTTCACAACTAAACAACAATCATAATTTGTTTTTCACGTTCAGGCTTATTAGTTAAGAAAGAATAAAAGTTTTAGAAAAGAGATTAGCATGTGCGTAAGCTAAGATTTTAGTTCAACTAAAGAAAATTACTTTTACAATGGTACATGAGATAAGCAAAAAATGAGAATTTATGATCAAAGTTTTAGCACGTGACTAAGTAATTAATGTTTTAATACATTTGGCCTAAAATTCATGTTTGACATTCTATATTTTTTTTTCATATTATTTTCTCGGCAACCAAGTAGAGAAAGTGCAAATTCAAGTGCTTGTTATAGCTGGTAAGTACGAGGTCGATCCATAAAGAATGGTATACATAAGCCCAATCTTCCGCTCTCGGAACATACACATACAAACCCAACTAATTTTATACATACTTATATATTATATAGCTTAGTTACATCTATAGACATACATTCAATATTTTGGGTGAACACAAGTTCATAAGCATAGCTAAATAATAAAACATATAGAAAGTCATCATGCATCATCTATCCATAACGATATACATATGCGCGGTTACATTTCCCAACACATATACATACTGATATATCTAGCATAAAAATCATCATATGCAACCATTCGTAACGAGATGCATATGCGCAATTACATCTTCTGACACATAGGCATACTGATACGCTTAATAAAAGCTCATATAAAACAAATCCTCATCATCATAAAATCATATACCATGCATGCTCATACTTGGTACCCAGTACCATATTTGTGCCTCTTCCTTCTCATCTTCATCATTCCATGTCTCTACTTTCACATTGATACCTAATACCTCTACTCTTAACCGGTACCAAATTCCATATTAGTGCCATTCATGTCATGCTCGCTATCAAACTCTTAAACTCATATACCACTACAAGAATAAAAAATAATAAAAAAAATAAAAAAAATACACCTTTAATGACGTTTGGATTTATGAAAACGTCATTAATTAATGACATTTCACTGTTCAAACGACACTATTTAAAAATAGTGTCATTTGAACAGTAAAACGTCACTAATTAGCGACTTGTGAATAGTGAACTCGCCACTAATTTCAAATTTTGAATTCAGAAATTTTAAAAACTAATATTTTAAACTTATATAAGTGTACAACTGGGTCGTAGACCGTAGACGCATTTTCAACGTCTTCTTGCAGCTGTTTCCCTTTGGACATTGAAGAACACAACAGTTACGGGAAGGCCAAGTTCATTTTCTTTTACAAATTTTCTGCTGTTACAAAGATCCCTTGGAGGGGGGATAGTGAAGCCTGTCTGCTTGCATTTCTGCTTGAATAGGAGGAACACAAACCTGTGAATCCCTATGTTTGAAGTTGTCGTATTGCCTTGTAGCTTCCCTACTGTCAATGGTTTCTATATACCCCTCTCTTTTTGGTGCTGGGTTCTGGGAGAACTGCGGGGGACCAGCAGCGACAGATAATCCCGTTGCAGCTTCCTTCAAATTCTCCACGGCTTCGGCAATGTCGGATGTTGGTTTGCCGAGTGTGCCTTCACGAGTTGTCGGCGCAGCCCGCCATGCTAAACGGCTCGACCTGAAGGAAAGAAGATTTAGAGATCGATCTGAGGCAAAGAAAAAACTGAAAAAATAAATCGAAAAAAAAAAAATTGAAAAAAGAAACTTTAATGATGTTTTTAGAAGGTGACGTGCCACTGACGTGTGAACAGTAAAAATGACACTACCCCTTTTCTAGTCAACCCCATTTTTTCCATTTCAAAAACATTACCAAAGACTCGTCACTAACCATATGGTGACCTTTTTGGCCCAAAACGTCACTATATAGCAATCATTAAACCTCAATATTTTTGTAGTATACTAAATGTATATTGTATCATCAAATCATAGGGCCATGCCATAAACCATGCAAACAATCAAAATATTCATAACAACATAATCATTATATTAACTCATAAACTCATGAAAGCTCATATAAATCGCTCATCTAACAATCATCATAACACTTCATGAAACGTCATCAATTCATCAAGATATCATAAAACATGCTTTATTTCAAGTAATGTAGGCTTGAAGTCTAATATTAATTATAATTTTTAAAACAGTTTTTGAAAACAATAAACAAAGAATATTTGCCCAGTAAGTAAAGTACTTACCTCGATTTTCTTAGTTACATCTAGTGAACTTTGTCCTACTTGCAATTACCTATGTATTTACATGATAAACACATAGTTAAACTCCACTCTAAGCTTAAATAACTCAAACTTCCCAAAGATACTTGATCAACAAAAGTATCATTCTCCACGAGGGAATCCATAGCATTCTAGGGCTTCCATTTGACACCACTTTAGCTAATAACACTAACGCATAGAAAATCTCTATGGTTAGACACTCCAAAATACCCAAATCAACACTTAAACAAAAACTAGGGTTTTGGGTCTTACTTTCATCTTTGGTCAAATTCAAAATTTCAAGCTACAAAAATTCAACCCGACATTCAAGGAATGTTTAGAAGTCCTCTAAACACAAAAACCCCAAAGAAAATTGAGAAATTAAACAAAACCCTCAAAAACCTCAAACTCAAAAAAAACTGGAGTTTGTGGATTTACCTTAAACCAATCAATAGAAACGATGATCTAACGGCAAGAAACTCATTCCCCATGTTAAATTTGCCTTTGGAAAGCTCAAAGATTCAATATCTAGGGTTTGGGTGCAAACCCTAAGAGTGAGAAAGGAGAAAAATTGAAGGAGGAGAGAGAAAATGTGATTTCTCACATGTGCTAGGTATTTATACCAATGCACCTCGTCCGAACGAGTTGTAGACAAGGCATTCTGTGACAACCACTGGAACATCTCATCTAAAGACCGATCGAATGAGACTTCCGATGAGACCTTCTGTGCTACCTCAGAGTCACTTCATTCGAAGAGCATTCGCACAAGACTGCAGATGAGGCATTTTGTGACACACTGTGACATCTTGTCCAAAAAGCGTCCAGATGAGATAGTAGACGAGCCAACAAATAAGCAGATTTCTAGTTCAACTTCTCCCGCAGGCTTCAGGCTTCAACCTACGATGCATCATCACTTATTTCCATTATAAATTATATGACCATTTACTTTAAGTTTACAATGTAAATATGGAAATACCCCCCATTTGGACACAAATAAAAATACTAAAAAAAAAAAAAAAAAATCAAATTCTCACTATATCAAAATCTAAAAATCAATTTTAGTACAAAATATGATTTTTGGTAGCTTTTGACAAATGATCCATTGATGTTCATTAATGTAAATCCTTTAATAAAATTCCATAAAATCACATTTGACTATCCAGTGTATGAGGAAAAAAAGAGGTAAAAATCAATAAATGAAAAACTCATTTTTCATACTTAGCCAAATTTGGACTGCATAGTTTCCTACGTTATCTTCTATTTGGCCTTCGACCCACGTGTTTAACTTCTATTTTTTACTTAAAACTTTATTAACTCTTAAGTAGTTCTCTTGGGCGTTACACTGCTAGAGAAATCCTTGTTTCAATGTGTAACCCTAGCACAATTCGAAATGTAAAGTTGCACAATGCAAATGCCACATAATTTTCTACAAAAAGCCAAGGATTTGAGTCTAAACTTGGAGACCAAGTTTTCCAAGTCTATTTAAGGCCTATTCATGACGATTATTAGAGGACTTTTATGTCATAGAGCTTTGTATTATCGGAGGTTTCTTAGATCCTGCTTTCATGCTGTTAACCTACATAATCGAGATAAAGTCCCCACATCACCTTTGAATGAAGATAGCAATCTATCAGGTAAGAAACAACAGCATGAGACACCTAGGCCTTGTTTGGAAGCAGTTTTGTCTATTTTATGAAATGTTTTTGGTTTCAAACCAAACTCCAATGCAAAACCATCATGGGACTAATTTTGAGTAATATGAAAAAATTCAGATAGAAATGTTTACAAAACTTGCATTCAAACGGTTTCAATTTTGTGAGAACTTGGGGATAATCATTGGCAATTAATAACCCTAACCATTCTTAAATGATGATGCACAAAATTTGATGTTGTTATTCTTTTTTTCCCCAATAGCCGACAATCTACTAATATGGCTTTGTTATTAATTTTTTTTTTTAAAAAAAATCAATTGTTGGTTTTCTACATCATATATATATATATATATATATATATATATATATATATATATATATATAAAATCTTCTACATAGGTAATGTCCATTCGATTAGTAATGTGCATTCCCATAGAATTGCCACATTGGCATGATCCCTTTTTTTTTTTTTTTTTTGAGAATTTTTAAAATTTAATAAAAACTTCACATTTTGCCCATAAAAGTCTAAGTGGCAAGATATCACATTATATTTTTTATGGAGGAAAAAAGACAAAAAAAAAAAAAAAAAAGATGACGTGGCATCTTGCCACTTGGACTTTTATAGACAAAATATGGAGCTTTTATTAGATTCTAGCATATCTCTTTTTTTAAAAAGTTAAACCGGTTTTTTAAAGCATAAATTTTGAACCGGTTTTTTAAGAGTGAACCGATCATTAAATTAGTTTAATTAAGAGCTTAATTATATTTCAATAATTTTCCTTATATGTGATTCTATTATGTTCAAAAATTTAATGTACTATAATATTTTCTCATAATTTATTACTTTCCAAAATATATAAAGACAACATTTAGAATTAAAAAACATACTACATTAATTAACAACTCATAATCGGCCATATATGTTTTTCCAATAGATATCATGCTAAAAATATTAAATATTCATACTAATTTTTTATATTATAATTCATGTATTTTTCTTACTTTTATTTTTTATTTTTTATACTTTTCATTTTAAATCATATATACTTATACAAACAAAGAATTAAACATGTTTTAGTTTATATAAATTAAACTAAATCCAATGGGCTTATGTTTTAATTCTTCTGTGTGTGATTGTATCATTAAGTACATGTTCAGTACACTTAAAAAAAAGGTGCATGTTCAATAATGTACTGGTGTATAACCTTTAGTACGTCTTTTCGTTAAAAGAGGTATAATAGATTTTTTCACATGAAAAGTAAGATGAGAATTCCTTTAAAATTTAAAATTAAATTATAAAAAAAATAAAAAAATAAAAATTCAGCACATAGCGCAGGTCATGTGCTAGTTCATATAATTACTGATACATGTAATGGATGTTTTTTTTTTTTTTTCTGATAATAACGGGTATTACAAATTACAAATTTAAAGTTAATACATCCCAACTACAATCCTTGTTAATTTAACATAGAAGGCAGTGTCCATAGGATAAACTACTCACTGCAACTCAAAATACATTGTGTGACATCATGCTCATTCAAAATAACAAATTTTTGGATTTTGCTAACTAATTTGCAACACCTCAACCAAGCATGATGAAAATGATATGGATTAACATCAAGAATCCTAAAATAACATGTTTGTAGTAATAATTTTCTTAAAATTCTCTTCATCCTCAGCTAAAGATCATGACAATTGACAACCTCGTAAAGAAAAAACCACATGTGCTGGCCATTTCCATTTTCATACAACTTAAGAACATTTTATTGAAATCACACTCTTTGTGCCTCTAATATCTCAGTACTCACACCCAGATTTGATGCAAACTCAAAATATGATGCAAAAGATGATGATGAGGTAATTACTTACAGTTACAATGCTAGACGGGCTGCCTTCCAAAACCGCGGCTCTTAAAATCGTACAGTGACATTACCCACGTAAACATCCTAAAATGACAGTTTTTTTACTATTATATTACAAAATATAAGCAATTATGTAATGACAATAAAATAACCCACGCAATTGATAACAAAGGAACACCACATCAGATAGCAAGTCTGAAATTACATCACAGTCTCCTTACAACAAAAGTCCAAAATATAATAGCGTTATACCAAATACTTTAACTCGTTATCATGGTTATGCATGGATAGGGACAAAACAACAGTTTCTGTAACGAAAGTACAAACTGTTGAAAACAAATCCAGCATACCCCCCAACACCAAACATACATAATGGTGTTCCGAACAGACACACGAACAACTATTTAAACTAGCATATAGGTGTTAGGTAATGAGCTAGGGATGAGGGATGCTATCCCACATCAGCTGGGCAATTGTATCCCTAGTGTTGGCCATTGCTATGGAGGAAGCTTCAGAAAAGTCAAATGCATGGCCGTACTCCAGGCCATCACCATCAAGTGGTTCAACAGGAGGGGCATGTGCAAAGAATGCATCGTCACGATCAGCCAAGCGAATATAGTTATGCAAGGTAACACATGCGTTCACAAGAATTGGTTGGCGTGCAACTTTATACTTTGGCATTCCAGTTAGCACATGGAATCGAGATTTCAAAACACCAAAACATCGTTCAATCACCATTCTTAAAGATGAGTGTCGGTAATTGAACAGTTCCTTAAAGCCAACTGGGTCCTCGGAGTTGCGGAACTGTTGAAGACGATACCTCTCGCCCCTATAAGGTGGAAGGTAACCATTGGAGCACGGAAACCCAGAGTCAACAAGATAGTAGAAACCTACGCGAAACATTCAAAAGATGATGGATTATAATTGCTGCAATAAAATAGAGTTAAAAGTTATGGTCAATATTGAAATAATGCATGCGTACCATCAGGGGGTATTGGGAACTGACTTTCAGACCGGGTCACTGCATCATAAAACACGCGCGAGTCATTTGCTGTGCCCTCCCGTCCAGTGTACAAAAAAGTGAAAAGCATATCGAAATCACATGCGGCAATAACATTCTGAGATATGTATGCCTTGCGCCCCCTAAACGCACTTTGACTCGCCATCGGAACCCAAGCACTAACATGAGTACCATCAATTGCACCAATGCATTGCTACCAAGAAAAAATGAAATGGGTTAGCATTAATGACAACTATTATGAAATGGATGGAAAAAGCATTGAGAACTTTAGGAAAGTATATACACCTCAAACCAGGGGTAGTACTTCGGATTAGCAGCAATGTATGGGTGTACAACACCATGGTGGGTTGGCCTTATGATTGTTTGGCCTAAGTGACAGAGAGCTCGCATTACCATTTTGAAATGACGGGAAATTGTTTCAGTCGAGTGCTGAAAACGATCCGCCGCAACACGCATACCCTGTCGATGTCCAGTTATTAAGCAGAATATGGCTAAAGACTCCTCCACCCGTAACAGACGGCTGTCTGCTAGGTACCCACCTCGTAGGGTAGTACACAGTGAGTTGAAAGTATCCCGCTTCATCCTAAATAGTTCATAGCACGTGCCCGGATGACCGAACAAAATCTCGTGGATGAAGTCATTTCCACGAAGAGCTGAGGTACGCTGTGGGACTCGTTCTATACGTGTAGACTCGATCACCAAGTTTTGAAGTTGTAAGAGTAGTAAAAACATTTCTTCAAACCAGTCATGGTCATCAAAGGATGGAATCGATGTACCAAAGAAGATGAAGTCAGCATAATTCGGCTCATCCATGGATGCTGGATACAAATTCAACAAAGGCAGCCTTTATCAATAATGTTACTAATTAAATGATGTTACTTATAAATAATAATGATGCCAAATAAACGATAGTACACATAGTTGAAGACGCTTATGAATGTGATAACTAACATATAATTGACGATCTGAGAATAAATTGAGTAAAAAATAGTTTGGTAAACAATATAATGGCAATCACTAACAATTGGTTTTTTTTTTCTTTTATCTCAAACCATGTCTGTACTTTTGTATATAGTCCACGGTTTGCAGATATAAATAGGATGTGGATCACACCCTATTTATTTTAATATATACATAATCCATATAATTTATATAGAAACAATTGACTATGGTGGTTGCCGGCTACTATAAATAAGTCCATCTAAGGTTATTTCATTATAATAGAGGTCAAAACACTACCAAGTATACTAAAAATTATGTTGATGTATCATTAATTAAATAATTATTTTCAACATACATACCCACACACTCATAGGGCATTTCAAGATAAGTACACCCTCATGGATCCAACTTTGTTTAAATTTTTTATTATGAAAATTATATTTGTTTAATTACAAACTGTAAAGGAATATATATATATATATATATATATATATATATATATATATATATATATATATTATCAACACAAAAAAAACTACCAATGACATTACAATATGAGGTCTAAAACACAACCTCATATATAGAGAATTACGTTGTTGTATCACCAATTAAATAATTTGTTCTAATCAATTTTCATAATAAAAATTCTAAATTAAAAAATAATAATAATAATGATCAACACAAAGATGCAACCAGTGACATCATTACCGTGAGAGGTCCAAAACACCACCTAATATACAGAAAATTTAGTTGTATTAGCAATGATTTTTGTTTTTTAAATAATTTTCAGCATACATCCCCACGCACTCGTAATGGCCATTTCAAGAAACAAAAAAAATACACCCTCATGGATCCAAGTTTGTACAATATTTATCAACACAAAAAAAACTAACAATGGCATCACTGTATGAGGTCTAAAACACAACCTCATATACAGAGAATTACGTTCTTGTATTACCAATTAAATAATTTTTTCTAAATAATTTTCATCATAAAAACTCTAAATCGAAACTCTAAATTAAAAAAATAGTAATAATCAACACAAAGATGCAAAAAGTCAGTGGCGGAGCCACATGGAGGCCAAAGGTGGCCACGGCCCCTACGTGGGAATTTTTTTTTAAAAAAAAATTCTACACAGGCTGGGCCCCCTTCAAAATATTAGAATTTAAACATTTAACTAGAGAATTTGACACAATTCTAAGCTCAATTCATCATTGTATTTAAGTACCAGTGATTAGAAAAAGAATAAAGAGTAGAAAAAAGTACTAGTTCATTACACGGTGCAACAAAAAAAAAAAAAAATCGTAATAATCAAAAAAAAAAAAAAAACTTAAGAAATTTTTTTTTAGTTTAGCGGCCCCTTCAATATGTAAAGGCTGGCTCTGCCACTGCAAAAAGTGATACTACCGTATGAGGTCTAAAACACCACCTCATATACAGAAAATCATGTAGATGTATTATCAATGAATGTAATGAACTTTTTTTTTTTTTTTTTAGAATAAATATAATTTAACTAACATATAGACCCACACACTCGTAATGGCCATTTCAAGAAACAAAGTTCACCCCATCTAATTTGACCGTTTGGTTTATTTTGTATTAGAAAAATTATATTTGTTTAATAACAAAGATGAAAAAATATTTATCAATACAAAACGAGCATCAATTTCATTACCATATGAGGTTTAAAACACCACCACATATAGAAAGTTCTTTAGATGTATGACCAATTGAACAAATTAATTTTTAAAACATATGAAGAATAAAAACTCTCACACAGGTTTTGCCCATTTCAATAAACAAAAGTCATGCAAAATAACTCACATATTGAGAATATTGGTTGTTAGAATTTAAACATTTAACTAGAGAATTTGACACAATTCTAAGCTCAATTCATCATTGTATTTAAGTACCAGTGATTAGAAAAAGAATAAAGAGTAGAAAAAAGTACTAGTTCATTACACGGTGCAACAAAAAAAAAAAAAAATCGTAATAATCAAAAAAAAAAAAAAAACTTAAGAAAATTTTTTTTAGTTTAGCGGCCCCTTCAATATGTAAAGGCTGGCTCTGCCACTGCAAAAAGTGATACTACCATATGAGGTCTAAAACACCACCTCATATACAGAAAATCATGTAGATGTATTATCAATGAATGTAATGAACTTTTTTTTTTTTTTAGAATAAATATAATTTAACTAACATATAGACCCACACACTCGTAATGGCCATTTCAAGAAACAAAGTTCACCCCATGTAATTTGACCGTTTGGTTTATTTTGTATTAGAAAAATTATATTTGTTTAATAACAAAGATGAAAAAAATATTTATCAATACAAAACAAGCATCAATTTCATTACCATAGGAGGTTTAAAACACCACCACATATAGAAAGTTCTTTAGATGTATGACCAATTGAACAAATTAATTTTTAAAACATATGAAGAATAAAAACTCTCACACAGGTTTTGCCCATTTCAATAAACAAAAGCCACGCATTGATGCAATTGTGTTTAATTTTTTTACTATGAAAATCAAAATTGTTTAATAACTATATATAAAAAAAAAAAGAGAAAAGAAATAATACAAAATACTACTACCAACAGACGGTACCATATCAAATAGCAACAAACACTAGCAAGTGGGAAATCACATATAATTGCAGATTTCATAAGTGAACACAAGTAAAAAGTAACACATAAAATAACAAGCAAACATTAACTTAGCAAATACGCAAATATTACAGAAAATTGCCAGCAATATAATTGCTAGCGGATAATAATTCCGTTACACATAACCGATAAATATTAAGCATACATGACAACCTTGAAATAAAGGATAAGAAAGCAAATAGCAGTTCCATAAAGCAACAAACATTACGCAGCACAACAGACCACAACATAACATACTATTGACCATTTTTTCCAGCAACTACCACCTAGCCTAGAGGCGCAAAATCCATGAAAGCCTCCTTTCTGGGGGCATGGATATAAATGCTTTTTGTAACTCCTTGTCCCTCAGCAATTCAACCGCCTTAAAATAGCGGTCATCATCAAGTTCAGGTGCAGTTTCAGTCAAGAGTGCAATACACTTGGTCATAGGGTCAAATACAGCTGAGCTACCGGCATCCTGGCTACCCCTAATGGCTTCAGCCATCATCAAGTCTTTTTTCAGTCGGGTTGCCTCAGTAAACTCCTTGATTGCATCACTCATGTAAGAAGATGCGGGTTCCTTACCCTTCCTGCGAGACCTACTTCCAGACCCACTACTAGCTTCAACTACTGGACGCTTTCCCAAACGTCCACTACCATTTATCACGACCCCGCCATTAGGAGAGGCATGAGGGTTGCCACGGTCCACAACTTCAGCACCACCACTACCTCGGGGTGCACTGCCGCCAGCACTCCCTGCCGAGCTTAGAAGCATACCGAACCTTAGTTCGTCATCCAGCTCATTCTCCTCATCAGTATTGGGCGGATCCTGTGCACATGAGTGCTTCAACACACCTCTGGCAGTGGACCCATTGAATAGTATCCCCAACAACTCAAAATTTGGGCATCCCTTCCTACGGAAACGACTGGCCTTTTTGTTAACCTACGGGATACAATATTAAAAGGAATTACCTATTGGTCAAAAAATCTATAAGTAAAGAGGATAGGTGTTGGTACACTTACCCTCATGTACTGCTGCCACTGGGTCTCAGTCCCGGTAACAGTGTTTGAAATAGGGTCCCATCCGAACCCTGTTTCGCTCATCAGAAGGTTAGAAAATTCACGGTGATTCATCCGCAGTCTTTTATACTTGTCACTGCATTGTCTTGCAGTGTATGTCACTCCAAACATGTCCGACAATTGTGAGGCAATGGGAAACCATTGATTTGGGTGCATATGGCCATCCACTAGTCGGCCTTGGTTCATGAGCTCCACCAACATTTCAACGAATTTCGTCTCAATATTGAGAGGCCATGATGCATCCTGGTTAGCCATCTAGTGGGGATTGAAGTCATGGAAGGGATAACCAAAAAAAAAAAATTATTTATGCTCAAAATTCAAATTTTTTCCTACATACACTAGACAAAATTACTAACATAGCTTTAATCTCAACATATAAATCGACAGAGGCAAACACAATTGAAAAAAATATTCATGATAATATTACAGTATACTAAACAACTCAAGGCTATATTTACTACAAGTTGGAACCTTTTTGCGGATTTTCGAGGGCGGTGTCGATGGAACAAAAGGGCGATTGTATTTCGTGCTCCTGGTACAGTATGCCTACCAATGTAAGTAAGAATGTGTTAGAATGGCATCAAAGGTTTACAGTTACAATGACCTCAATTTTTTTTTTTTTTTTTTTTAAAAAAAAAAATTCAAAGAAAAAGGTCCAGTGAGAGGATGCAATTGTGGACCTTACCTTCCACGATCGTGTCCTCGGTGCTGTAACGGTTGAGGTGGCCGAGTTGCGAGTTTTACGCTTACGACCAACTTTACTATGACAGCTACAAGTGCAGGAGGATTCAACCATTGTATCTGACTTGTGGGAACGAAGGGATTAAGAACACCTCAAGATTACTGTGCGCATCAACTCAACTCCCGTACATGTAGGGAGTAATTAAGTTGTAAGGATTATGCAGAGTAGGGACGGCGGAGAAGACGCCCTCGGTTTATGCAGCTTAGGCATTGGAGAGAAGACACTGAGAGGATGGTGAAGGGAAAGGTTTGGGGTACGAACTGAGGATTTGATGCAATAAGGAATATATTTGAATGCAAGAGTTGTATACGTGAAAGAGATGAGGAAATTTAAACGCATCGTTTAAGTATGTCATCCTCAATCGTTTACTTTGGGTTATTAACGTAACTGGGGAAATTTTGTTAATTATGTTCACAATTTATCATCAACCGTTGGATGCTAGATTTTCATTTGAAGGAGCCATCTTTGCCGTAAGTGGAGTATACCAGGTAAAGACAAGATGATATGCTACATGTGAGCATTATAAGCATTGTAAGTGAACCATAATCAGACGGCTAACAAATGCACACATGGAAAATGCATAATCCAACGATTATGGGTAAATTGAGAGAATCGAGGCGGCAGTTGTCAAAATTTTTCAATTGAGGATGAGCTGGGTTACAGTGTGGACATAGCATTGCATTCACTTTTAATTGTTACACGTGTATGGCTACAACAATATACTACTTCAGATGTTAAACCATCAAACTAGATCAACAATAGTAGCCAATCCTATTGGATGACTTGATTATTGGGCATCACATGGGATTATACCATCAATAAATATCACATGCGTATCGCTCCACTTTCCAAGGGAGAAAGATTTCCAAATCTCAACAAATCTTAACTTGCCAGCTTTATCTCGCGCAAGTCTTATCTCCTTTGGCCGTTGGAATTTTTCTTTTCTTTTCTTTTTCTTTTTTTGTTTTCTTACATACAGCAATTCGAGGCACCTAGAACCGTTGGATATAGATGTGCGGCTGAGGAGAGCTGTAAGGATGAGTAGCCCGCAAATCAAAGCAATTGTAGCCGTTGGATATAAAAAGGACAAATGCTGGCACATTAACTAGGCGTGAAAAGAAAAAACACAGAAATGTCAGATTAAAAGAAAACTGAGTGCATGGGGATATGAGATTAAGGGTGACTAACGAGTAAAATTGAATTGGGGTAGGTCGGTACTGGGTTGGTAGAAGCAGATTTATTACTCAACAAAAATTGTACCCGACCGGCCCGCACATTCATTGAGCGGCCTGTTGTATCAGGCTGACAAATTAATTAAAGGCCAGCCCAGAATTTCATGGTTGTCACTGCCTTTTGAAACCAGATTCTGAGCCCGGATGAAATGGTCTGAGTACAGGCCCAAAAACATCTCAAATTATTGCGGCCCAAAACTTATATAATACATTGGGTTTTGCAATTTTGAAACCAAACCCAAATCTAAACCCAAATGAAACTGCTTCCAAACAAGGCCCTAGTTACTCTCCAAGTCTATCAGCAAGATCAAATCTATCAATAGATTTGAATTCAAGTCATGAATGCTTATCAAGAGATGCCACAGCTCATAAGATTTCTCATTTATCTTCACAAGCGTTAGATAATGATTGACAATTAGTTTGAATGTATTATGTTCTTATATATCATTGGTTTAAAACTCAAATGTATTTTTATCTCCATTGATTGTATTATCTCTGTAACAAACTACTTTATACATTAAAAGCAAAACATACGGGCTTGGTATCTTGCCAAAACCCTTTGCATCATTCACTCTTTCATGGTATCAAAGTCTATTTAGTGTAGTTGCCCAAAATAATTAACTAGGTTTAAGACAGCTTGGTTAAAGGATTAATTGGACTTTGGGTCACCATAGACAGTTGGAGGGGCATTTTCAGAATTTTGGACTTTCTGAGGTACAGTACACGAATGCTCGTGTGGGAGACCACACGAGCGCTCGCCTGCTACAGTACACGAGCGCTCGTGTGAGGACTAGGTCGAGCTCTTGTTGACTTTTTCTTGACCGATGGTTTTTACCTAATTGTACACTTGAAAAGCATTTTTAACCCGTAGTGAACAGTACACGAGCGCTCGCACCTTTTCAAAATCGTACATCTGAACAACTTTGACTTTTTGTGAATAATACACGAGTGCTTGCATGAATAGTACGCGAGCACTCGTTGACCAATCTTTAGACCCTTGGATAATACCCAAATCGCACACCTGAAAAGCATTTTTAACTCATTGTGAACAGTACACGAGCACTCAACACCAAAGTTCACGAGTGTTCGCACCTTTTCAGGATTTCTTCTGTAGCGCCCTCAACTTTTTCCACCTATATAAACCCACCCCCACTCGACCCTTCCGGCTCATTTTAGCCTTTGTTACTCTCTAGAACTGTTGTGGGAGTGTTGTTGTGAGCCTTGAGTGTTTCCTTGGGGTTTTTGGAGAAATAAATGAGAAAGTTTGAATCCTTGCTATCTTCTAAGGTGATTTCTTGACCCTTCCTTTGTGGTCTTTTAGTTATTGTTACTACTCTCCTAGTGTTACAAGTTTTAAAGATGTCATAACAAGTTCTTGTACCATTTTCTTGTAAAACCAAGAACGATTTCGAAAGGTTTTCAACCCCATCCCTGTTCTCTTTAAGAGTTGCATGATAATATGTTTTGCACTTGGATGTGCCTATTTCTTAACAAAACCAAGAATGTTTTCAAAAGGCTTTTAAACACCTCTTTGATTCTTTGTGTTGTGTTTTCTTGGGATGTATGTGTTTATTTCAAGCCTAGGAAAGAAGATACCAACCCATAGCCTTAGATATAAGCCTAGAAGCATTTTTGGGATTTCTGGCCAAACCCTAGCCCCTGGCCGAACGCTCGCCTTAGGGAACGAGCGCTCGACTAGAGGGTGGGTTACATGCCCCTTAGCCCCAAAAATGTGCACAAAGGTTTTAGCAGTCCCTTTTTGTTAGATGGAACCTCGTAGAGTTCTCTAGTATTGCTTATAACAATGAGTCATATTTTGTTATAGTAGGGATTCGTGATGTCGAAGGACTCAAGCGAGCGTACGAGGTAAGTAAATACTTACAAACACTTTCCTTAAAAACATGGGATGTGAGTTGACTGACTACGCGTATGATATGAACATGTCTACATTTTTGTAATAACTTGGTAACTAGTTTAATAACTGGTTGATAAGATGCATCGTATGACATGGTACACTAGTGCATGCGGAATAATGGCCATGGACTTACTATATAGACTTGATTCTATGGTCAAATATGTGTGTTGTTATATGGGCCTTGGATCCAATAGTTTTCGTGACCGGCATAGCTATTGCCTAATGGTTGGTCACTATAGGACGTACATCACTAGTAGCGTGGGCCACCCAAGGTCGAACTTGGTTGGGCTACTAGTGTTATGGACAGTAGCATACAATGGTCGGGGCACTGGCATTGTATTACAGGTCCCTCAGGACAACGCCAACCCTGTTGAGAAGGGGTAATATTTCGGGTAGACCATACATGATAGTTATGACCTATAAAATATTAGTTTTTCTGCATTAAAATACTTAGGCAATTGCCGCCGGGAGTACACCACCCTTTATCAAACCAAACAATATTTTCAAGGTGTATTAACGGAGACAAGACCTCTTTTCAATGTTTATGAAAACTGTACGTTTATTTTTGCTTAATAATAATGAGCTCATGTTATACCCAATTGTGAGGTTTACTTATTAAGTCGTTAGACTTACGCGGTTATTACTCTTATAGGGAGCTTGTTCCTAGAACCCAAGGGTGGTGCGGTTGCAATTACAGACTTTGCTTTAAGATCTTCATGTTGTTATCAGGTTTGCTTTATATTATTGTTAGTTGCTCCAAGTCTTTAATTTGAGGATTATAGTTGTACTTGTAATGATTTATAGATTTTCTAGATTTATCTCACATTCCCATGCATTAACTTTGATAATGCTTAGAGGGGTGGTTCCCTATTTAGCCACCAATTGGTTAAACTGGGGTAATTGCCAGTAAATCTGCTAGGCTGACCAAGGTAAGTTTTGGGGACGTTAAATTTAGGCATACGTCAAAATCATCCTATTTCAATGGCAACTTCAAACAATTTCTCACTACCCAGCTTCAACTAAAATCCAATAAAACTTGAAAACAACATCAATTATTTGAGGTCGCAGATGCAAGTTAATCCTGCACTGAGCAACAATGAATTGATGGGCGTTGTTGATGGTTCTGAACCATGCCCTCCAAAAACTTATCACTGATTATGAGGCAAAGGAAATTCCCAGTCCAAAATTTAATATATGGACCTGTAAGGATCAATATATCCTTAGTTGGCTCACTACGACATTGTCTCACTCAGTATTGTCAGCGGTATATGGATTGAATACTTCTCGACATGTTTGGTCCATTCTCTCAAGCAAGTTTGCATCACAATCTCAATCCAAGGTCACTAACCTGAAGAAGCAACTACAAAGTTTGAATTAAGGGCCGAAGTCATGCTCAGAGTACTTGCAAAGTGCCAAGTCCTCAGTAGACCAACTTGCTACCGTTGGTCAACCTATTCCAGATGATGACTTGATCTCTCATATGATGAATTGTCTTAATCCATCATTCACAAATTTTATCACCTCATATTCGATTGCTACTGAAGAGAAGCACTCAATTGTTAGGACTTTCATTATGAACTGTTAAACCATGAAATGTTATTAAACCAGCAACGTACAGTTGCTCTAGATCCATCCACTTTTGCCTTTTTCTCACAGAAAACCTGGCAATGGAAATCATCAATTTTAGAAGAACAGAGGATACTCATAGCCACGTTTTGCATCACAGCAATGGTTTATCCCTATAGGTTCTCTCCACAGAAAAAATTTACTCAAAGAAATCTTATTAAGAATCAGCCTCCAGCAAGGTCTAATGCTTCTGATGCTCAAGAAAACTCAAGTCTCTTCTCAACCACCAACCATACTCCTTGCCAAATATGTGGCAAACTTAATCACCAAGCAGTAGATTGCTACCACCGTATGAACTACGCCTTTCAGGGACACCATCCTCCTCTCCAACTTGCAGCTATGGTGGAACATACAAATTATGATTATGAATAACAACAGTGGCTGGACAACTTGCACATCCAGCAACCATTTTGGAGCACTGACCAATTGGCTATTGGAAATGGCGCGGCTTAGCTATTGAGCACACTGGTTCTACTCTCTTACACTCACCCAATTCCTCATTTCATCTTCAAAATATTTTGCATTGCCCTCAACCCTCAACTAATCTCCTTTCCTTACATATATTTTGTGTTGATCACTCATGCTATTTTATTCTCACTGCTTCTCATTTCTTGTTAAGGACCTACGGACCAAACTAATACTCTTGGTAGGGAGGAATGAGAATGGGCTGTATCCGTTGTGGTATGGAAGGAATAAACTTGAAGGAGTCAATACATTTACTATTTTATTAGGAATTAAGACATCTTTGCTAGTTTGGCATTTTAGATTAGGTCATCCCTCTTTTGAGTTGTTCATTGAGTCATTAAGGAGAAACAATTACTTGTTACTGTTAAGTGCTAAAATATTCATATTTTCAGCCATTAACTTGCATGTTTTAATTTTTTGGTCTTAGTTAATTAGGTCATTTTAATTCCTTTTTGTGTTTTCCATACTTTTGTAGGCTTTTGGAAGAAAATGAAGCAAATCTGGAAGATTTGGGCTCAAAGAGAGAAGATGGGAAAAATAGGAGCCCCTGACACTACGATCGATCACAGGTTACCTACGATCGAGGGCAGTACCAAAGAAGACATAGCACGAAGCAGGCAACCAGTGATCGAGCGCACAACAGAAGAGGCTCGATCGCAGACCTGCAATCGAGCTCACACAGGTTGCGATCGATCGTACCTGTGCGCAGGAGACATATCAAGTGGCGGCCAGATTGCCATTATTTTCATATTAAGGTTTTCCAACTCCCAATTGTAATTGGCTTTGAAACCCTACGAAATTCTTAGGTTTACTAGTTTGTCAAGAACTTCTAAAGCATATAAATAGACCCTTAAGCCTCTAGAATAGGTATGCTTTGTAAGGAGAAGAATTGGAGCTCTTCAAGTTCAAGTTTCGGGTTTATTCTTTTCCTTTCTTTTCTTGTATGAAAATGTTTAACATCAACTCTATGTGTAGCTAATTTATTTAGTAGGGCTAGATTGAAGCCCTAGTTATGTTTTGTTAATATTCAATATTGGCGCATTTGTGATGATCTTGTTATGATGTCTAACTTGATTAATACCTAGTTTCATGAATTCCTCATATGTGTGTGCCTGATTAACATATACATGTGGTATGAACTAGTTAGTTAAATCAATTTGGATGACCAAGTCCTGGGTTTAACATAAGTAACAAAAGATATCTGCACCAGATTCTTGGGTTAATCAACATGGGGAACCGGAAGTAGATACCCATGCCCTAGGCCTCATGTGTTTGTCGATTTCCATAGTTTTATGCTTTCTTAAAGAATAATTTAGTAGACACCCATGCTAAATCCTTTAAGAAAGAAAAGAATTAGAGTAGACACCCATGCCTAATTTGTTGCTTAGGGAAATCAATAGCTTAAGGAGCAGACACCAATGCCCTTAGGTTGACAAACATTAAATATTTATAACATGATCAAAATATTGGCATATTGATATATTAGCTAAATATAATTAGTGGTGGATATCAAAGCCCTACCTTTTTATCATTATCAATTTAAATCCAATCTCTTGTTTTATTTCACTTTGAGAATTAAATTTAGACAAGATTCAGTAGTTCTCGTGGGAATGACCCCGTATTTGCACACTATACTACTATGTTGACCTCGTGCACTTGCAGGTAAAGCATCTAGTTATTTGCCTATTAATTTAGGTGGGTAATTGTGGAACAACAGTTACCTCATCTGCTTTCAATAAAAATTCTGTATGTATTTCCTGTCAAATGGGAAAGAGGAAAAAGCTTCCCTTTCATTGCTCCTCATATATTTGTTACTCCTTTGGAAATAATACATTCAAATATTTGGACATCGCATGTGCCTTCTGTAAGTGGTTTCAAATATTATGTTATATTCATTGATGACTTTTCTTGATTTAGTTGGAGATATCCCATTCACCTTAAATTTGAAGTTCTTACTAAATTCATCCAATTTAAATTGCTTGTAGAAAATCAATTCTCTACAAAAATCAAACACTTACAATTTGATGGAGGTGGAGAATATACTTCCTTACATTTCCAATCATTTCTTAATAAGAATGGAATCGTCCATAGAAAATCATGCCCTTACACATCCCAACAAAATGGTCTTGCAGAACAAAAGCTTAGGCAAATTATAGTCTTACTCTTTTAGCTCACTCTTCCCTCTCCAACAAATACTAGGCAGATGCCTTTGTCACTGCAGTATACATAATTAACAGGCTGCCCACACCTACTCTTGATCATAAGTCTCCTTATTTCAAGATATATTCCAAAGAACCTAATTATCAGTCTTTAAGAGTGTTTGGTTGTCAATGCTTTCCTCTTCTCCGACCCTATAATGCTCATAAACTTGAATATCATTCCAAACCATGTGTGTTCCTTGGGTATAATTTTGCAGGTTACAAATGATTGGATCCTATTACTAATAAGGTGTACTTGTCAAGACATGTTATCTTTGATGAAACATCCTTTCCCGCAAACGATATGGCTTCTTCTCACCTTCCGTTCAAGATTAATACTACAAGTGACACTGTTTTTTTCTCCTTATTCTCCTTTAGCTTTAACTGATTTTATATCACCTCCTACACTTATTGTCCCTAGGTCTGAATCTTGTACTCCTCCAAGTTCTTTTCCTACACTTGACCACACTCAAGATAATGGTCCACTTAGTCCCGAGACAGTAGCCCCATCTCCACTATATCTCACTACTTCTCCTCCAACTAGTATCCATACTAGTCCTCCACAACAACCCATACCCGTAGCCTTAGACCCACCTATTTCCAACTCTAATTCTCACTCTACGGTTTCACGGTCTAAAACAGGTTCTCTCCGTCTCAAGTCCTATTCTGACTACCAGCTATTTCATTCCACCAAGTACCCCTTTATTTGTCACTCTACTGTCGTTCAGGAAATGGAACCAACGTGTTGTAGCAAAGCTGTTTGTGATTCATGTTGGAAAGAGGCTATGCAGCTTGAGTTTGATGCCTTGATTTCGAATGGCACCTGGTCATTGTGTCCTCAGCCAGCTACTCATAATATCATTCGAAACAAGTGGGTTTATAAGATTGAAAGGAAGGAGAACGATTCTGTTGAAAGATTTAAAGCCTGGTTGGTGGCTAAGGGGTTTGATCAATAATGTGGAATGGATCATTCAAAAACATTCAGTTCTATAATCAAACCTTCAACTATCAGAATTATATTATCCTTGGCAGTTCACTTTGGGTGGTACATTCGACAGTTGGATGTATCGAATGCATTCCTTCATGGATACCGTTCTGAAGAAGTATATATGGAGCAACCTCAAGGATTTTGGGACAAGGGTCATATTGATTATGTCTGTCGCCATCATAAAGCGATATATGGTCTTAAACAAGCGCCTCATACTTGGTTCACTCGGCTGTCTAGCTTTTTACTTGAGCTTGGTTTTCAGGCGTCAATGGTGGATACGTACCTTTTTATCTTCATCATTTTTAACGGAAGTTCTATATCATCCAAAGAGTCACACATTCAAACAGACTCTAACCCTATTCATGATTATGAATTATATAAAGATAAGAATGTATCGATCTTTTATTCTATCTCATACTCATAGCCGATGATAAGCTTAGACTTGTGATAGGAATTGATTTATCCTATCTCATATGCATAGCCGGTGATAACCTTAGACTTGTAATAGGAATCAAACGCTTGGTGTTAAGTGTTAGTATAGGTGTTGAAATCTATGTTATGTTCTCTCTCTCTCTCTCTCTCTATATATATATATATATATATACAAACTGACTAGATCAGTAACATGAATAACATATTTACACCTACCATTCTTTGGTCTTTTATGGTATCAGAGCAAATCTAGACTAACATCTTTTTTGGTTCCATGCCGTCTTCATCCTCCACAACATCCTCCACAGATTCTCCTCCATCAATCCATAACAACTCCCCATTTTTTTCACAATACCCAATATGAATCATTCCCTCTACATCAGACTTGCTAAGGATAACTTCATGTCTTGGCAAACACAAATTTTGGCCTATCTCATGGGTCAAGATGGTTACAAGTTTGTGGATGGTTCTTCTCAACCTCCACCCCAAGTTGTTCCAAGCACCAATATTGAACCTGATGCTCCAGAAACTATGTCTAATCCTGAGTATCACACATGGATTCAAAGAGATCAAATGATCCTAAATGTGCTGATATCTACACTCACAGAGCCTTTCATCATTCATGCAGTCGGATGTGCTATTGCCTATGATCTCTCGACCACCTTGGTCACTATGTTTTCCTCTCAGTCATGTGCTTGGGTGATGCAGGTTCACCATCAACTTGCCATGTCCAAGAAAGGTAGCTTCTCCATCATGGACTACTTTCAGAAAATCAAGGGTCTCAGTGAGACACTAGCTGCTGCAAGTCAGCCACTCAATGACTTTGAGAGTGTTTCTTACCTCCAGGTTGGATTAGGGTCTGAATATGATCATTTCATTACATCTATCACTGCTAGGGTTGATCCCTTATCACTTGAAGAAATTTATGGACATTTGCTCATGAGATGCATATTGAGCATAATGTTCCATCTGTTGAACCCACCCAGCCCTTTGCTCACTATACTGCTCGAACTCATGTTCCTCGAGGTAGAGGCTATCGTGGCAGGAACTCCTCTTATGGTGGCCGCAACTCTTACTGTGGCAGAGGCTACTTATCACAAGGACTTGGTTGTGGATCCTATTTCCCACCCAACCTTCATCATCCCATCTGGTCTACTAGATTTGCGGCAAAGTGGGACATACAGCTGTGACTTGTTATCAGCAACATGATCCACCTTCAACTGAGTCACTCAGCATCCACAAGCCTTTTATTCTTCTCCAAATCTCTCCATTGATGAGAATTGGTACCCTGATATAGGAGCGACTCATCATCTCACAAAAGATCTACAAAACCTCAATGTCTCATCTGTGGAATACAATGGCCTAGATTAGATACGCGTAGGAAACAGAACAGGTTTGTCTATCAATCACATTGGATCTGCTTCTATTCCTTTCTCCCATTGTAAAGTTATCTTAAATCAACTCCTTCGGGTACCCTTAATCTGCAAAAATCTATTTTCTGTTCATCAATTTGTTTATGATAACAATGTCTTCTTTAAATTTCATTCCGTTCATTTTGTTATCAAGGATTGCCAAACCAATAGTCCTCTTCATTAAGGCCCACTTAGGAATGGTCTCTATCAACTCTATCCATCGTCTACTTCATCGTTAATAAAATCAAGGACTTGTAGGTGAGCGGACTTCCACCGATCACTGGCACAAGCATTTAGGTCATCCGGCTTTCCGGACCATCAAACATGTCTTAGCTAAGTTTGGTCTTCCCGTTCTTCCTAATACGGCACTTGCTCCTTCTCAACTTGTTCTCAAGCCAAAGGACATCAATTGTCATTTTCAATTTCTTCTACTTATTGTAACCTGTTAGAGTTGATATTTTCGGATATTTGGGGTCCATCCCCTTTTGCTTCTATCAATGGAAATCGTTATTATGTATCTGATGTGGTATTTTTGGACCAAAAATATCAATTATAAAAATAACCACTAGCAATAGGACGAATCTTTGTAGGATACGGCTATAGAGAGGGTATCGAACTTCAAGGACTGCAGGGATTTTGTTATCAAATTTGAAAGATTAAAATTAACTTAATTAAAAAGAGAATTGATTTGATTTTCTTTAAAACTTAAAGTGCATGAAAATAAAAGAGATTTAAAATAAGAGAGAGTGTAGGGTATTAACTTCACCTCTATCCGCACAACAATGGTTAATCATAATTAATCCCAGAATTTCATTTTATACATGTTATAAATAAACAAGAAACTACCTTATTAAAGAATGAGCATAATCTATCTTTGGTTGGCACGGGTCGTCCACCTGACCAAAAAGATGCGGTACGGCCCGTCTTTCCTAGGTATAAATTATCAAATTCTTTAATAGGATACATATAATCAATGAATAAGTGTAACCCATCTTCGGTTGGAACGGACTGACTACCTAAATTACACTAAACTAGGGTGTAGTACAATCCGTCTTCCCTAGGCATGGCCTATCAAATTCTATTGATCATATGTCAATTAAACTCATTGTATAACCATCATCCTCATAATCACAAAAAACAAGAATGATTTGAGATCAACAAAAGTAAAATACTTTCTAGACAAGAGAAGAATTTCACAAATATTGATTTTGAAATTTAAGAACAATTGCATTTAATAATTAAGAACAGAATCAAAAGGTAGCAATTCTCATAGTTATACAATTAACATGCATAAATTAAAAATCTATAAATTAAATACAATCAAACCATAGTGTTTGGATAGGGTTACATCAACACCCCACGAAAGGGTTTAGCCGCTCATGATCTTCTAAACTTCAAAGACAATTTTCTGATTTTTACCTCTAGGAAGTGGTGTGTCTTTTTTTCTCAATGCTTAGAGGCCTATTTATAGGGATTAGGAGAACCCTAGAAGCCCTAAGAATCCCAGAAAAATCGTAATTCAGTCTCCCAGTCGGATTGGGAGACCTAGAAAAACTTCCCTTCTATATTTCGGACTCCTTTTTGTCTTTGCCGCCCGTGTGCGCTCGAGCGCATTGTAGCTGCGCTCGAGCGTACTGTAGCTATAGTAACAATCTACAGTGACTTTGCTACAGTACCGCTACAGTACCTACTACAGTACCCGCTACAGTACTTGCTATAATACCCGCTACAGTACTTGAAATGCATTTTGAGCCTAAAATCAATGATTTTCTTGTATCTTTATTAAACGCTTGAAAACACAAAAAAAAAAAAAAAAAACAAAATCAAACAAATAACAATGCTAAGGAATTAATATATACAAATTAAGGGGCTTAAATATGCAACATTCGGGGCTTATCAGTATCTTTTGTCGATGCCTTTAGTAGATTCACTTGGGTGCTTCCTATTCCATCTAAATCTGATGTGTTGCCTGTTTTTCTTCGATTTCAAACCATGGCCGAAAGAATGCTTAATACTAAAATTAAAAGTATGCAAATTGATTGGAATTGGGAATTCAGATCTCTCACTAAGCATTTTCAATCCAATGGCATTATACATAGTCTCATGCCCACACACCCATCATCAACAAGGGAGTGTGGAAGGGAAACATCGTCATCTCATTGACACTACATTGGCCCTTCTTGCCGATAGTCACCTTCCCAAATCCTTCTGGGATGATGCTTGTCTTACAACTTGGTATCTAATAAACCATTTACCCACTCCTTTGCTACAAAATCTATCACCATTCAAAAAGTTATTCTCTCATGCTCCTGACTATAAATTCTTAAAAGTTTTTGGGTGCACATGCTTTCCCAATCTTTGGCCTTACAACTCAAACAAGTTTGCTTTTAGATCCAAAGCATGTCTCTTTCTCGGCTATAGTCCCAACCACAAAGGCTACAAATGCTATCATATAGAGTCAAGATGGATGTACATATCTCGGGATGTCATATTCCATGAAACAGTCTTTCCTTACTTTAATTCCCAGTCCACTAGTGTCTCATCTCCCGATCCTCCAACCCCGGTTATTGTCTCCACAACAGCCCCCATCATACTACCTCATTCAGCCATCTTGTCCACATTCCCAAACTCCTATGTTTCAGTTGATTCCCCTCCTACTCTAGCAGAACAAGATGTGGTTGATCCTCTGTAGTGACCCAAAATAATTAACTAGGCTTAGAAAGCTTGGTTAGAGGGTTAATTTGGAGTTTGGGTCATTAAGAATAGCTAGAAGGACATTTTTGGAATTTTGGACTTTCTAGCCGAACGCTCACGTGGGCGACCACACTAGTGCTCGCCTATATACAGTACAAGAGCGCTCGTGTAAGGACCAGTTGAGCGCTTGTTGACTTTTTGTTGATTGCTGGTTTTTGCCCAAATGTACGACCTATAACCTAAAAACCCCTGGGTAATCAGTACGCAGACACTCGCTTTACAGTATGTGAGCACTCGGCCCTTTTCAGAACTGCTCCTACAGTGCTCTCAGCTTTTTCCACCTATAAATACCCACCCCCACACAACCCTTAACTCTAATTTAGCCTCTGTTGCCCTCTAGAATTGCTACTTGAATGTTGTTGTGAGCCTTGGATGATTACCTTGGTATTCTTGAAGAGAAAGAGAAGCTTGTTAAGGTTCTCGCCGTGTTGAGGTAATCATCTCTCCTTAGTGTTTTCTTTCGATGTTATGCTAGTTTGTAGCTTAGTCGTTAGAATCTAGAAGTTTAGCTTTAATCTTATTTAGAGCGTTTCTTTTCCGTTAAACATATTTCTTTATGCATGAAGATGTTGTTTTGGGTTAGGAAGTTTTAAAAACCATTTTTCTAGTCTTAGGAGGACATTAGACCAAATGAGGTTCTGCCTAAACCTCTCTAGCTAAACACTCAGAGATGTCCTAGGGAACACCATCTTGGCCCGACGTTAGCCCTTGTTCTTATGTCTTAGGTTCATTCTAGTTGGACATAGGACTAATGTTAGGTTTTTCACAGATTTGGAGAACCCGAACCTCTTGGAAGACTTTTTGGAGGACTTGTACAACCCGGATGGGTACTAACTCATATAATGCTCGCCATTTCTTTTCCTGTATTACACGACTATTTTGTGTACCAAACATGGATATTTACAACTCTCATGAAATATATTTTGCTACATCATAAACTCTACCATTTGTGAAAATATGCTACTTTACAAGATAATGACGATGAGACTTGTAAAAGCATGCATGTAAAATATGGACAAGACTAATTGCATTGTATGACATGGTACACCGGTACATGCAAGATGATGGCCATGGGCTTACTATACATGTTAACTTTATGGTCAAATGTGTGTATTATATGGGCCTTGGATCCAATGATTGTTTCATGATCGGCGTGACCTTAACAGGCAGTCAGTACATGACGTATATCATTAGTATCTTGAGCCACCCGAGGTCGGACTCGGTCGAGCTGTTAGTGTTATGGACAGTAGCATACAATATCTGGAGTATCGGTATTGTATTACAGGCCCCTCAGGACAGCGACAACCTTACTGAAAATGGGTAATATCTTGGGTAAACCATAATGTTGAAATATTGATGTGGTCTTTTTAAAGCAAAATAATATCAATAATAATAAACCACTCACAATAGTACGAATCCTTGTACAATATGGCTATATTGAGGGTGTCGAACCTTAAGGACTGTGTAGGAATTATTATCAAGTTTGTTAACATTAAAAGTAATTTAAAGAGAAAGTTGATTGATTTGTTTTTGTTATTGGAAACTAAATGCATAAAAGTAAAAGTAAGATAAATAGTATGAGAAATAGAATAGGGGGTTGATTTTTCCACTAACTGCATAACAATTGTCAATCATAAATTAATAAGGGAAATTCATAGTATGCATGATAGAGGGCTTCACTCACTCGATTAGTCAAGAAATTAACATCATTAAGAAATAAGTATAATCCATCTTCGGTTGACACAGACCGCCCACTTAACCACTAAGATGCGGTACTATCCATCTTCCCTAGGTATGGATTATCTAATTCCTTAATAGGCTACACACAATCAATGAATAAGTATAACCCATCTTCGGTTGACACAAACTGTCTACCTAAATTACACTAAACTAAGGTGTAGCCTAGGCATGGCCTATCAAATCCTATTGATTATGTATTAGTTAAAACCATTGTATAACAATCATTCATATAATCACATAAAATATGAAGGATTGAGTTCAATCAATGTAAAAGACTTTCTAAGACAAGAGAAGAAATTCATAATGCTTGAATATAAACATTAAAATCAATTCTCATAGTTATACAACCATCATGCATATAGAAAAAATCAAATTAAAATACAATTCAATCATTGTTACTTGGAAAAGGGCTACAGCAACGCCCTATTACAGAATTAGTTGCTCATCTTGATACTAGGATGGCCTCCTGCCATGTTCCTTTTCTCTTCAACTCTTCATACCTTCAAGAAGATATTTACTGTCTAAAACTAAGCACACCTCTCTTCAAGGCTTAGAGGCCTATTTATAGAGTGTAAAAAACCCTAGAAGCCCTACGAATCCCAAAATAACCATAATTCAATCGCTTAGTCGGATTGGGAAACCTAAAAAAGCTTTCCTTATCAATTTCAGCATCTTCTGGGCTTTTCAGCACGAGTGCGCTTGAGCCCACTTGTGGTACGCTCGAGCCCACCTACGCATGTGGGCTGAGGTGCGCTCGATCCTACTTGTGGTGCGCTCGAGCGCACGTCAAGCTGATTTGTGCTCTTATCTTATAGGACAATTTTGGCATAACAAATGTCTAAATTAGGAAATTTGTATTTCGGAATGATTTGTAGAATTTTAAGTTAGCTTTCCACTGCCACTAGTTTCACCCCAATCCAATACTTAAACAGAAAGTTATGGTCAAAATACTGAGATATGTGCTAGGTCTTCTCAAAGTGTGCTTTAAGCCCAAAATCAATGGTATTTCTTGTATCTTTATTAAACACCCGAAAACATTAAAACAACACAAAATCAAACAAATAACAATGCTAAGGAATTAACATATGCGAGTTAAGGGGCTTGAATGTGCAACATTTGGCGCGTATCAACTCTCACTGATTCTCATGATTATAGCATGTACTATATCTATATTACATTCATGTTGTATACTTTACCAAACGGAGTTCATCACTAAATGGCATGGGTGCGCATTATTACTCACTAAGTCTTTGAACTTACCCCTTTTATTTTCTTCCCTCCATTATGTATAAATTGCACGGTTTAGCTAGTATAGAGGAGGATGCCTTCAGACGTAATAATGCTGGTGGCCCAGGACCTGATTCAGGTCATTTTTGAGGATATGGACCTAGTATGACTAAAGTCCATGTAGGACAATGGAAGAACCATACGGGCGGAGATGATCGAGATTGTTATCATGTTAGAACTACTCAAGATTAGGCGTTGGTTTTGTTATCCTATGTTCAGACAATTATCTTATGGCCTGTAATATATTTTGATGATCAGTCTTTGACTAGTACATTTGGGAGATCTATCTATGTTATAGTATTTTTCTTTATTCTAGTGATTATAATTGTGGTATTTAGTTATTGTTGTATTATTCTTGTAGTTAAAGTCTTCCACGTTATTCTCTCATTTAGGAGAGGTTAAGATCCATGAGACTTGTCATGTGAGGAATTAGGCTGGGAGACGAAACATGGACTCATTTACCAGTTAATTAATTTTCACGGGGCGTTACATCCTCAACCGGTCTCAACTCTTCCTACAAGAACACATCCAATGACAACAAGGGCTCAAAATAATATTAGGACAACCAGACACCTCATGGATGGCACAATCCGCTATCCCATTCCTCTCGCATTGCTGTCCATGAGAAAGCCTGCAATCACAAAGCCTACCTATTTCTCTATTGCAGCCAAGGTTCCCAAATGGCAGCAGGCCATGCAACTTGAGTTTAATGCTTTACTCAAAAGTAACACTTGGTCACTAGTTCCTCCATCTAAAGCCAAGAATATTGTGGGTTGCAAATGGGTGTTCAAGCTCAAAAGGAAGGCTGATGGTTCCATTGAACGACACAAGGCCAGACTTGTCGCAAAGGGTTTTCACCAACAAGCTGGACTCGACTATGTTGAAACTTAAAGCCCCGTTGTCAAGCCGACAACCATCCGGACTGTGCTGTCTATTGCATACTCAGCAAGTTGGCCTCTTAAACAAATTGAAATTCAGAATGCTTTTCTTCATGGATTTCCTATCAGAGGAAGTTTATATGATACAGCCACCTGGATTTCATCATCCTACACTCTCTCATCACGTCTGCAAGTTAAACAAAGCATTATATGGGCTTAAACAGGTGCCTCACACATGGTTCTCGCGCCTTAGTGAGAAGTTACTTAAGCTTGGATTCATTGGTTCAAAGGCAGACTCTTCCATATTCATCTACAGATCAGACTTAGTCACTATATTTCTGCTTATTTACGTGGATGACATCATTATTACTGCATCTATACCTGATGTTGTTACTGAACTGTTGCAACTACTTAGCATTGATTTTGCAGTCAAGAATCATGGAGATCTCCACTTCTTTCTTGGTGTTGAAGTGCTACCTTGCAAGTTCGGTCTACTACTTTCCCAATGCAAGTATATCATGGATTTGCTGAAGAAAACCAATATGCTAGAGGCAAAATTGATTATGACTCCTATGGCTTCTTCTACTATGCTGTCAGCTTACATTGGTGACCCTATAGATGATCCGTCATTATATCGCAGCACTGTTAGGTCTCTCTAATACTTGTCTCTCACTCATCCTAACCTAGAGTTTGCAGTCAATCGTGTATGTCAATTTATGCACCGCCCAACTACATTACATTGGCAAGCCGTCAAGAGAATTCTACGCTACCTTAAAAACACCGTGTCTCATGGGTTGCTTCTAACACGGATATCATCATTATCTCTTGAAGCCTTCTCCGATGTAGATTGGGTTGGATGCCCAGATGAGACGATCTACAAGTGTTTATTGCATTTTTCTCGGCTCCAATCCTTTATCCAGGAGTTCTTATAAGCAACCCATTGTTTCTCGTTCCTCCACAGAACCTGAGTATAAATCTGTTGAAAACAATTCGGCTGGAATTATTTGGATTCAGTCTCTTCTCCGTGGCCTTGGAATTCATCCTTCATCTTCGCCCAAACTATGGTGTGATAACATTGGCGCCACGTACCTCTATGTGAACCCTATTTTCCATGTATGAACGAAACATGTAGAGATCGATTTCCACTTTGTTCATGATAGGGTTGCTGACAAGTCATTACAAGTTCTATTTGTTCCAAGCTCCGACCAGTTGGTAAATGTTCTCACTAAACCGATAGTCTCCAAAAGGTTTCATGATCTTTGTGTCAAGCTCAACGTTAGGTATGCCACATTGACCTTGCGGGAGGGTATTAGCGGAAGTTCTATCTCATCCAAAAAGTCACACTTTCAAACAGACTCTAACCTTATATGTAATTATGAATTAGATAAAGATAAGAATGTATAGATGTTTTATTCTATCTCATATACATAGCTTGTGATAGGCTTAGACTTGTGATAGGAATTGATTTATCCTACCTCATATACATAGCTAGTGATAAGCTTAGACTTGTAATAGGAATCAAACACTTGGTGTTAAGTGTTAGTATAGTTGTTGAACTCTATGTTACGTTCTATATATATTGACTAATCTAGTCAATATATATATATATACAAATTGACTAGATCAGTAACGTGAATAAGATATTTACACCTATCATTTTATGGTCTTTTAATCTCATGTACTATTTAGTTTTATATGCTAGTATATGTAGATGATATTATTCTAACTAGGACTCATATTTCGGCTATAAACTCATTGATTCGTCGAATGCAACAAGAGTTGACTCTTAAGGATTTGGGTCCTCTTAGTTTCTTCTTGGGAATCCAGGTTACACATAGCTCCAATGGCTTGCATCTTTGTCGAAAGAAGTATATTGCCGATCTACTCCAACACACACATATGGACTGTGCAAAACCGGCCAAGTCTCCATGTGCATCTGGGCCTAAATTGTCCAAATGTGATGGAGTTGCTTTGGATGATCCAACTATTTATCGTCATATTGTAGGATCTTTATAGTATTGTATGTTAACTAGACCAGAGATAGCCTTTTTGATGAACCATCTTTGTCAACATTTACATTCTCCCACTTCTGTCCACCTTTCAGCTGCTAAACGTGTTTTGCGATATTTGAAAGGCTCTATTGATCATGGTCTTTGGTACACAAAGAGCTCCCTCCAACTAAATGCCTTTCGTGATTCTGACTGTGCTGGAAATCCAGATGATTGATGTTCTACTTCTGGTTTTGCAGTGTTCGTGGGAGATTGTCTGATTTCATGGAGTGCAAAGAAGCAAGCTGTTGTTTCTTGGTCTAGTATCGAGGCATAATATTGCTCCTCAACAATTGCTACTATGGAATTGTATTGGTTGCACATGCTCTTCAAAGATATTCATGTGCCTCTACCTCTTGCACCGGTCCTTTAGTGTGATAATGTTAGTTCTCTTGCTTTAGCAAGTAATCCTGTGTATCACGCTCGTACAAAACATATTGAGGTGGATTACCATTTTGTTTGGAAAAAAGTTCTTAACCGTGAGATTTATGTTGAATTTATTTCTATGCATAACCAAGTATCTGATATCTTCACTAAGAGATTAACTTCAATCAGATGTCTTACTCTCAAGTCCAAGTTGATGGTTGTTACATCCCCTATCAACTTGAAGGGGCCTATTAACCTTCGTAATGGAGATGAAGTCCCCACATCACCTTTGAATAAAGATAGCAATCTATAAGATAAGAAACAACAGCATGAGACACGTAGTTACTCTCCAAGTCTATCAGCAAGATCAAATCTATCAATAGATTTGAACTCAAGTCATGAATGCATATCAAGAGATGCAACAGCTCACAAGAGTTCTCATTTATCTTCACAAGAATTAGATAATGGTTGACAATTAGTTTGAATGTATTCTGTTCTTATAGATCACTGGTTTAAAACTCAAATGTATTTTTTATCTCCATTGATTGTATTATCTCTGTAACAAACTACTCTCTATGTTAAAAGCAAAACATACGGGTTTGGTATCTTGCCAAAACCCTTTGCATCACTCACTCTTTCACATGTCTCTCCTCTCTTAGATTTTTGTTTAGGTAACAAAACATTTTCTACATAAAAATCATTCTGTCACTAGAGTTTTGGGATTGGAAGAAAAAACTCTTAGAAGAATTGTCGAGAGGTTCTTGAGCAATTGTGGTAGAAACAAACGGGTTGTTTGTTTGATGTAAATATGATGTTCATTACAAAGGTTTTGTAGGAATTTCTTACTTGTAATTGAATTCTTTTATAGTTGATGAGTATTCTAGGTTTGGTTGCCCCTCAGTCGTTCACTTTTAAAGAGTTTTTTAAAAAGTTTTTAACTTTTTCATCAAATTATTTGTGTTAATTGATTTTCTGTTTTATAATATTTTGTAATTAATTGTATGGTTATGAAATTTTAAATTCCATAATATATTGGCATACCCGTATTCAAAGAAAAACCTTGCTTGCCTTGTGGGCCAATATGTTGTCAGTTTTACTAGCCGGAGTTGTCCTCGTGACTCTAAATGATTAAATTATTTGATACGGACGTTTGGCCGGCCACTTGCCATCGTCATCCGTGATCTTACACTGAGCATCCGTGATCTTCTATGGCATTGGATATTTGTTAAACTAAAAAAAGAAACAAAAGAAACAGACTTATTGTTGCTGGCCCATATATAGGCACAAACGTATACAATATAATGATAATAATATAACACTAGTTAATTTGAGAAAATTTCACTGAACATTATTCACGGGTTTTGTTAAACTAAAAAAAGAAACGAAAGAAACAGACTTATTGTTGCTGGCCCATATATAGGCACAAACGTATACAATATAATGATAATAATATAACACTAGTTAATTTGAGAAAATTTCACTGAACATTATTCACAGGTTTTGATATGAACTATCTAAAGTTTTAAAACTCTCAATTTTACTCCTCAAATTTTTAATTTGATGTAATCTCTCATCGGACGTTAAAACAGAAGGTAAAAATGATAAAATGAAAAGTTTTATAAAATTTAAGAATTACCTTTAATTTACACTTTTTTTTTTTTTTTTTAAGAAAACGTAAATTGAATGGTATTTTTGTATTCTTCATAGCCTCTGTTAGGATTTCACGCCGAATCTTAACGGATGTGTAGATTGCATCAAATCAAAAGTTTGATGAGTGAAATTGAGAATTTTTGAACTTTCGATGATCCTTTCAAAACACGTGAAGATTTAGATGGCCTTTGAGAAGTTTTCCCGATTAATAATATAATATAATATATTATTATTATTATTATTATTATTATTATTATTATGATTTGATTTGTATGCATGAATTCCGTTTAAAAGCATAAGCATCCAAAATGTGTTGATAGCCGCCCTTGATATTGCAAGTGATGGCCACAGTTATTTGCCCATTCTTCCCACCTCTCCCTCTATATAAACTCTCAAAGCGAAGCCCAACAACAGCAGAAGAAGAAGAAGAAGGAAGCCATTTACATACAATACATATGTATATCCCAAGAATAATGCAAATGAAAATTACAAGATTCCTAGTGTTTTTCTTTGCCCTTCCTCTTCCTCTTGTGTTGGCCGATCTGCAGGTAGGTTTCTACAAATCTATGTGTCCGCAAGCAGAATCAATTGTACAACAAGTAGTGCAAGCTGAATTCTGTCGAGATCGATCCATCACCGCTGCCTTGCTTCGCATGCATTTTCATGATTGTTTTGTCAGAGTAAGATGTATATTCAACCATTGTTATATTATTATTTTGGTGGCAAAAAATACCCAATCATCTCATTTATTTATTTTTATAAGAGTAATTAAGATTGATGTGCTTGCTAACTAATTTAGATTATTGCAAACTATCTCGTACAACCACCTCTTACAAAAATGCTAAGAATGTATTACTCTCCTAGTCACTCTTCTGTTAGCAGCAATCCTTTCTGATGAACACAAACGGCATTAGAAAATATATATATATATACAAAGTTACATGTTGTGTTACGATTCTAGTGTCTTACATGAGTTAAGGGCTTGTTTGTGATTGTATTAGAAAGCTTAAAAAGTACTTTTAGTACTTACAAAGTCGTGCCAAACAAATTAAAGCTAACATGTTTGGTAAAAAAATTTTTAAACTATTTTTTTTTTAATTTTTAATTTTTTTACTTTTAACTTTAAAAATTGCCAAAACATACTTTTGACAAAAACTTAAAAATAAAGTTTTTGCTAAAAAAACATTTTTTTACTTAATGCTCTATTTCTCAAACACAATCTTAAACAGGCTCTAAGTTTAATATTCACTATGTATGTATAAGTTCTTGAGCACTCCCTCATTGCAAACTGATTTTCAATTATAAGTTCTAGCTAAATTGAGTTCTACAAACTAATCAGATTGGTTAATAGAATTACATTTGCCTTCTTCTAGAACCTATAATTATTAAAATAGGTAAAGTACAATATCTGCTTAGTTTATCATTTATAAGCAGTTAAATTTGAAGAGAAAAAATTAATTTATCAAATTTAGAGAGCCACTTTTAAAATAAGTCAAATATCAAATTCTATATACCTTTCTCTATTTTAGTTAAATATTATTATTTTATTAGTCTGAAACCAATCAGTTAAGAGAGACGGAGGTAAAAAATAAGTTTAAAAAATTATATAACTTTAACTTTTTAACTTTTGAAATGTAGTGAGCATCTATGACAAGAGTTAAATATAAAGTAGAGAAATTAGCTTGTTAAATTGGCGCTTTTATGAGTTTTGTTAGATTTTTAGAGAAAATCTAAATATAAAGAGCCCATTGTAAATACTCTATGACTTCTAGACGTTTCTGATTGTTGTTACTTAAGTCTTGCGCCATGTGAGAGAGGCACTTTTGTGACATGTGTACTAATTAACATGTTGTCTATATTAGGGTTGTGATGCCTCTATACTAATAGACTCAACAAGTGAGAAGGCATCAGAGAAAGATGCTGGGCCAAACCAGACTGTACGAGGATTTGAAGTTATTGATAATGCCAAGAAAAGATTAGAGGCTGCTTGCCCTTCAACCGTTTCTTGTGCCGATATTATTACTTTGGCCACCCGTGACGCTGTTGCTCTAGCCGGAGGCCCCAATTATACATCAGCAACGGGAAGGCGCGATGGGCTTGTCTCCGATCCTGAACAAGTGTTGTTGCCGGGACCAGCACTTTCTGTTTCTGGGGCATTGCAATTTTTTACTGCCAAAGGGATGGCTCTCAATGACATGGTCACCCTTTTAGGTGCTCTTAAATCATCACTTATTTTAAAATTTTGAGAATAAATTTCACAACATTCTTTTAAATTTTTATCCGTTTTGAACTTACTTCTTAATATTCAAAAACTCTTAATTTAAGGTATCGAACTTTCAAATTTTTGCAATATCTCATTGTGTTAGGATTTTCAGTTAGGTCTTGTTAAAATTCCCAAAATACTCATTTTATTTTATTTTATTAAAACAAATAAAAACAATTGCAAAGATTCAGGCATATATATTTTTGCAAATTCTGTCAAATCCTTACCAATGCCTGAATCTTTGTAATTTTTTATTTTATTTTTTTATATTGAAAACATTAATTATGGTATTTTAGAAATTTTGATAGTAGTAACGGAAAATCCTAACCAAAGAGGATATTGCAAAAAATTAAAAATTTGATACCCTAAATTGAAAGTTTTTAATACAGTGACTCATTTAAGTGCTCTTAAATCACAATTTATTTCAAAACTTTAAAATGTTAGGAAATAATAAATTTAATTATTTCATCAATATTTTTCAGGTGGGAGCTTAAAAAAAATTAATTAATTATTTAATTAAATATTCTAACATGCAGGAGCACACAGTGTGGGAGTAGCACATTGCTTCTTCTTTGACTACAGGCTTTCCAACTATGAAGGCTTCGGGGCTCCGGATCCTTCCATGGATCCTGCTCTGATTGCAAAGCTCAACATGACCTGCGCGAGGAATGCGGGCGCTACTGCATTTTTGGATCAAAGTACGTCGTTCGCCATGGACAATCAATTCTTTAAGCAAATTCTTTTGAGGAAAGGTGTTTTGCAGATTGATCAGGAACTTGCGTTGGATAATTCAACCGCTCGCTTTGTTTCTGGTTTTGCATCAAACGGGGTCGTATTCCACCAGAGCTTTGCAAAAGCTATGATCAAGTTGGGCAGCGTCCAAGTTCTTGTTGGGAAAGCTGGAGAAATTCGGAAGAACTGCAGAGTTTTCAATACACCCAAGAAAAGTAAATAAATTCGAGCCTTTTAAGGATTTTATATCCTCTTTTTTAAATATTCATGAGTAGAGAGACGACTGTGGTAATTCTATTTTTTCTCATTTTTTTCTTTAATTTTTAATTTTTAATTTTCTAATTTTTTTTAAGATTATTAGCTTAATATATTATACTAGAATTATAATGAAATAAATTACTTTCTTACTGTTATGAATGCATTCATGCATTTGGTGGATGACCATTTAGTTCCATCTCTTGGAATTCTACACATTCATATCATCTTTTAGAATTCCTATAACATCCATGTAATACATTAATGTACCCTCTTGTTTCATATTCCCCTTTTCATATTCCTTAACCTCCCATTATGATTCTATGCCTATAAAAGGGAGTATTGAGTTGTATGTAAATCACACAATAATAGAGAAGAATAATACATAGTTCTTGAAGAACTAGTTTCATATATTGCAATCTTTTATCTTGTCTTGTTATTTTCTTTAATTTTACAACACGTTATCAGCACGAAGCTCTAGCCAATTGTTGTGTTCTTTTGATCATCAACATCAAAAGCTATCCGTGAGGTATTCTCAATTCATTAAATTTTTATTGTTTTATGATTCATGTGAGATTTATTATAAAGCTATCATAATACTTGCATATTATGATTCATGTGAGATTTATTATAAATTAGAATTTTATCATACTAATGTTATGAATATGATGTCTTCTAATTTTATATGCTTGAAGCATATAAAAATTGAGTACCTTTCGGTAAAGAATCCCTTGATCTTGTGGAATAATTTAAGGGAGAGATACGAGCACCAGAAGATAGTTATCCTCCCAAAAGCTCGTTATAATTTGATGCACCTGAAGTTGCAAGATTTCAAGAGTGTCAGTGATTAACTCTGAACTCTTCAAAATCAGCCCACAATTAAAATTGTATGGAAAAAAAGTCACTGATATGGATATGTTAGAAAAAACATATACCACATTTCATGCCTCGAATGTGCTCCTGCAGTAGCAATATCGAGAGCGTAATTTCACAAGATATTCTGAACTGATATCTTGCATTCTAGTGACTGAGCAAAACAACGAGCTATTAATGAAAAATTATCAATCTCGTCCAACGGGTTCTACACCATTTCCTGAAGCAAATGGAACCTCATTTCATGGTAATAAAGGAAACCATGGTCGTGGATGTAGACGTGGTAGAAGAAAAAAAACATTATAAAGGTCAAAGGGAACGAACTCATAATTTTTACAAAAGAAATGCTCCATACCACCAGAAGTGGAACCACATTGAGGCGAAACAAAATGAAAACAAAGGTTTACAGAATAAACCTACAAAGAACTATGAAGATAAATGTTACATGTGTGGTATGAAAAAGATATAGATCACGTACCTGTCGTACGCCTAAACATCTGGTAGACCTATATCAAACCTCCTAAAAGAAAAGGAGATTGAAATGAATTTTGTTAATCACAGTAATCCTAAAGATTCTCCAATTTTTGGTAATACTCTAAATGGAAAGGGTAACATTCATCTTAATGTTTCTGATTTCTTTGTAGACTCTAACACAAAAACTGATCTTTTCATTGGTGATAAATATGTCTATAACAATTAAAATGTTTTCATTGTGTCTTAATCACATTGAGTTTACATTGTTAAATTTAATTGTATTTTGTTATTTTCTTTTTGATTAATGAAATTTTAATATATATTTTGTTTATATATAGAGGTATGGGTCATATTGATGGAATGATTAATTTCAAGATGATTGGTGAAGATTTGTGTCTAGCAGACAGTTGTACAACGCACACAATTCTTAGAGATAAGAAATATTTTCAATACTTGATATTAAACAAAGCTAGTGTCAATACAATATCAGGTTCATCAAACCTAATCAAAGGCTCTGGAAGAGCGAATATTATATTGCCAAAAGGAACAAAATTTTGTATTGACGATGCTTTGTATTCTTCTAAATCTAGAAGAAATTTAATTAGTTTAAGGATATTCGTCTAAATGGTTATCATGTTGAAACCACTAATGAAGGCAGTGACGAATATCTTTATATTACTTCAATAATTTCGGGCCAGAAGCTCATATTGGAAAAACTGTCTGCTTTCTCTTCCGGGTTGTATTATACAACAATAAGAACAATTGAATCACATGTTGTGATGCACCAGAAGTGCTCTAATCCAAAGATGTTTATGCTTTGGCATGATCGTCTTGGACATCCGGGAACAATTATGATGCGTCGAATAATTGAGAACTCTCATGGGCATCCCTTAAAGAACCAGAAGATTCTTTTACCAAGTGATTATCCTTGTGCTGCATGTTCTCAAGGTAAACTTGTTATCAAACCATCCCCTTCTAAGATAATTGTTGAATCTCCATCATTTTTACAAAGGATTCAAGGGGATATATGTGGGCCGATTCACCCTCCATGTGGGCCATTTAGATATTTTATGGTTTTAATAGATGCATCATCTAGGTGGTCACACGTTTGCTTGCTTTCTACTCGTAATGTTGCATTTGCTAGACTTCTTTATCAGATAATTAGATTACGAGCACAATTTCCTGATTATCCAATTCAATCTATTCGGATGGATAATGCGGGTGAATTTACATCTCAAGCATTTTATGACTATTGCATGTCAATTGGAATTAATGTAGAACATCCTGTTGCTCATACTCATACTCAAAATGGTTTAGCTGAATCGTTTATTAAACGACTTCAGTTAATTGCTCGACCTTTGCTTATGAAAACAAAATTACCTGTTTCTGCTTGGGGATATGCAATATTACACGCTGCATCATTAGTTCGGATCAGACCAACAGCTTACCAAAAATATTTCCCTGTGCAACTTGCATTTGGTCAACCACCAAATATTTTTCATTTTCGTATTTTTGGTTGTGCTGTATATGTTCCAATTGCGCCACCTCAACGCACTAAGATGGGACCTCAACGTAGACTTGGAATTTATGTTGGTTTTGATTTTCCTTCTATCATTAGATATCTTGAGCCTTTAACTGGTGATGTTTTTAAAGCACGTTTTGAAGATTGTCATTTTGATGAAAACATATTCCCATCACTAGGGAAAGAAAAGTCGTTGCCAGAAGCACGACAAGAAATCACTTGGAATAATTCGATATTATCTCATTTTGATCCTCGTACAAATCAATGTGAACTAGAAGTTCAGAAGATCATTCATTTGCAGAGTATTGCAAATCAATTGCCGGATGCATTTACTGACAACAAGAAAATAATTAAGTCTCACATTTCAGCTGCTAATACTCCAGCGAAGACAGAAGTCCCTGTCGGACAATCAATTAATACAACAGCAAATGAGTCTAAGGCGCGCCTGAAGCGTGGAAGACCTATTGGTGCAAAGGATAAAATTCCCCGGAAGAGAAAAGCACAAGGAAATGAAATCGGTGCTCCTGAAGAGGCCTTACCCACAAAACAGGCAACGAAAATTGATCCATCCAAACTTTCTGTACAAAATTCTCCTGGAAAGGAATCCCCTGAAGAGGAATCTCTTGAAGAGGAATCTCCTGAAGAGTTACCTCCTGAAGAGGAACAGGTACCTGAAAATAATGAGATCTCAATAAATTATGTAAGTACAGGAGAAATATTGGATAGAAATAAAATTGTTGTCGACAACATATTTTCATTTAAAGTTGCATTTAACATTACCAGAAGTAATGATGATATTGAACCACAAACCGTCGAAGAATGTCGACGTAGAAATGATTGGCCAATGTGGAAGGAAGCAATTCAAGCAGAATTGAACTCACTAGCAAAACGTGAAGTATTTGGACCTGTAGTCCAAACACCTAAAGGTGTATCGCCTGTTGGATACAAGTGGGTATTTGTACGAAAACGAAATGAGAAAAATGAAATTGTGAGATACAAAGCAAGACTTGTTGCACAAGGTTTCCTGCAGAAACCTGGTATTGATTATGAAGAAACATATTCCCCTGTAGTGGATGCAATTACATTTAGATTTTTGATTAGCTTGGTAGTTACAGAAAGTTTGGATATGCGTTTAATGGATGTGGTTACAGCATATTTATATGGATCACTTGATAATGATATATACATGAAAATCCCTGAAGGATACAAAATGCCTGAAGCATATAATTCGAAATCTCGAAGTATTTATTCTATCAAGCTACAAAGATCTTTATATGGGTTAAAGCAATCCGGACGCATGTGGTACAATCGTCTTAGTGAATATCTATTGAAAGAAGGATTTGAGAATAATCCAATTTGTCCATGCGTTTTCATTAAGAAATCAGAATCCGGATTTGCTATCATTGCAGTTTATGTAGATAATTTAAATCTTGTTGGGACTCCAGAAGAGCTCATAAAAACTGCCACGTATTTAAAAAATGAGTTTGAGATGAAAGATCTTGGAAAGACAAAATTTTGCCTTGGTTTACAAATTGAACATTTTCCAAATGGAATTCTTGTTCATCAGTCAACATACACAGAAAAAGTCCTGAAGCACTTTTACATGGAGAAAGCTCATCCTTTGAGCACTCCAATGGTTGTTCGGTCACTTGATGTGAAAAAAGATCCTTTTTGCCCTCGAGAAGATGACGAAGAAATTCTTGGTCCTAAAGTACCATATCTTAGTGCAATTGGTGCTTTGATGTATCTTGCAAATTGCACACGACTTGATATAGCATTTTCAGTTAATTTATTAGCAAGATACAGCTCTGCACCAACTCGAAGGCATTGGAATGGGGTCAAACATGTTCTACGTTATCTTCGTGGAACAGTTGACATGGGATTATTTTATTCAAAAGGTTCAAATTCACAATTAGTTGGATATGCAGATGCGGGTTTTTTTTCTGATCCGCATAAAGGTAGATCTCAAACAGGATATCTATTTACAAATGGAAGTACTGCTATTTCATGGAGATCTGTCAAGCAAACACTTGTTGCTACTTCTTCAAATCACTCAGAGATTATTGCAATTCATGAAGCAAGTCGGGAATGCACATGGCTAAGATCAGTAATTCAACACATTCGAGAAAAGTGTGGTTTATCCACAATCAAAGATAGCCCGACAATATTATATGAAGATAATGCTGCTTGTATCACACAGATTAGAGGAGGATATATTAAGGGTGATAGAACCAAACACATTTCACCAAAGTTCTTTTATACACATGAGCTCCAGAAGAGTGGTGATATTGATGTTAAACAGATACGATCAAGTGACAATTTGGCAGATTTATTTACCAAAGCATTACCAACTGCAACATTTAAGAAGTTGGTGAATAACATTGGAATGCGCCGACTGAAGGATCTTTCATCATAAACAATTGAAGCTCTTCATGCTAAAGAGGGGGAGTAAAATGATTATGCTGATTGTACTCTTTTTCCTTCGCTAAGGTTTTTCCCACTGGGTTTTCCTTTGCAAAGTTTTAATGAGGCAATCCTAAAGCATACGAAGGCACACAAGAATATTGTACTCTTTTTCCTTCGCCACAGGTTTTTTCCCACTGGGTTTTCCTTGGCAAGGTTTTAACAAGGCATATTCTTAGTGTATGGTCATCCAAGGGGGAGTGTTATGAATGCATTCATGCATTTGGTGGATGACCATTTAGTTCCATCTCTTGGAATTCTACACATTCATATCATCTTTTAGAATTCCTATAACATCCATGTAATACATTAATGTACCCTCTTGTTTCATATTCCCCTTTTCATATTCCTTAACCTCCCATTATGATTCTATGCCTATAAAAGGGAGTATTGAGTTGTATGTAAATCACACAATAATAGAGAAGAATAATACATAGTTCTTGAAGAACTAGTTTCATATATTGCAATCTTTTATCTTATCTTGTTATTTTCTTTAATTTTACAACACTTACTGTATTTTTAAAAAAAACATATTCCAACATTTTCGATGAGTTAGACTTTATTTATTTTTATTATTTTGGCTATTTCTTAAAACAATTATACAGGGTTGGCCCTTTAATAGGCCTCTTTATTTTAAGGTAGTCTGAAAACCCCTAAACCTTCCAAACAACAAAGGTAAGCAAGCGTATTTTATTAGCTTTTTAGTGACTTTAATTTTAAATAGGCACTTACGATGCAAAATAGAAATAAAAGTCTAACTGAAATAAATCATGATGTTATCAATAATGGTAACATATTATCTTAAATCTTAATCATAACCCTATTTTTATCAATAATGATTACTTATTATCTATAAATTATTCTAATCCTAAAATTCCTTCCATTATGTTAACTTTACTGTAATGTACAGCTAAACTAAAGAAAAGAAAGAATGGATCCATAGTCTATATTAACAAAATGATACCAGTTTTGATCTCCTGTACATTAGGCCCATAACACTCTATTTCCATATTATGTGCCATCGTAGCGCATTTGGGGTTGCGTTGGCTAGTAGGGTTTTTAAAATAAAAAAGAACTTCTTACAAAAAAGGCTTCAATTTGAAGTTTTTTATTAAAAGTGTGTTTTGGTCATTTTTAAAATAAAAAAGTCAAAAAAGTATTTATAAATTTTTTACTAAACATGCCAATTTTTTGTTTGACACAACTTTCTAAGTATTAAAAGTATATTTTACCCTGTCTAATGTATTTCCAAACTGGCCTTTATACCGGAGGACCAGAATGTTTGTAGACTATAAAAGAAATGTTATTTCCCTTCTCTCTCTACATGGATATATGTAGGCATATTGCGGAACTAAGGTGACATTTTTATGCATTATATTTTTCTATCTTTGTGCATTATGTTTGTGACATGGCCCATGGGCCCTTATTTAATCTAGCTAGTTGTGTGTTTGAAGCTTATGAGGGCTTCTATGGGATACCTATGGCATTGGTAAACATGGTATATATATATATATATACTACCAAGGGTAAGTACCGACCAATTAAGAATGGCCACCAGAAACGAGAAAATTTTTAGGACAAGTTATGATTTGACATTGCATCAAAGATAGAGGTTTTAGGTTCAAACTCTCATTCGGTCAATTCACGCTATTCAAATTAAATATTACATTTATTGGGCTCAATTTATTTAAAGAGAGTTTAAGCTCACGAACGAGGAAGAATATTAAAAGTATTAATTAAATAATTAAAGATATAAATGCTAAAAAAAAAAAAACAACTCTGATTCTGCTACCAATGCTTTATCCATATTGTCATGATTGTCATCTTTATAGAAGTTAAGGCCCACTGGATTTAGAAATTAAGCCTCAGTTGCAAACAGAGTTTGGCCTTCACTCATGTAAACAACGCCTGCACTACTATACGTAAGAGAACTGCAAAGTGAAGTCAGTTTCATTTGTGATATCCACTGCACAAAATGATCCCAATTAATGTGATTTTTAATTTATGTTTTTATTATTTTTCTTTTCTGGTACTGTGGATTGCAATTTCAATGTGGCCGAATGAGGAAAAAGTCAAAAAGAAAAAAAGAAAGAAAAAGAATCTTTATCAAGCCATTTAGCAAATAGTTTTTATTTATTTATTTTTTTAACAAATTAGGATTGACAAAATATCAATCAAGTTGGGGCAAACTGCTCCCTATTTACAATACCATAGATATAGTTTGGAATTTCTTCAATCCAAACTTTATCTACGCCATTTATAATAGCCTCTCTAGCAAGACTATGAGCTGCAAAGTTCGCTTCCCTCTTTATATGTTAAATCATCCATGATCTCAGTTGACTCAACCTCACTTTGATTCCATTAATTAAATGATCAAAGTAACACTAATTTTTTCCCACCAGCTTGACCGCATTAACAATTTGTAAGGTGTCTCCCTCCACAATTATATCAAAAAATTCCATCTCTCTACATAGATCCACGGCATGTATAGTAGCCATCGCATCAGCAACGATAGGTTCGACCAAGCAACATCGTGTAGTGCTTCGTGCCACCACCAACACAATTCCCTCATGATCCCGTATTACAATACCAATCCCAACTTGCTCTTGAGCATTATCCACCGCTACATCTCAATTAACTTTATACATACTTGTGGGTGGTTTCTGCCAAATTATTGGTGGTGCTTCATATTAGGGCTCCCTCCATCCCTTTCTTATGTATTAATTAACCCTTATGAAGTCATCAAGAGAGCTACTTGCGTCGCGGCAAACTTGATTAGGATGAGTGAAATCTCCTCCATGTATGGCATTTCTGCAAAATCAAATTTTTTGAGCCATCACTGTCATAAGCTCAATTTATAAGGTGGCATTTTACTCTTCAAAGTTCAAATGTAAGTATTTAAAAAAAAAAAAAAAAAAAACTAATAAAAATAATTTTTACCAAAAAATATTTAATAATTCCAAAAAAGGGGAAAAAATATAAATAAAACAAAAAAATCAAATTAATTGTTTTTTTTTAAATAAAAATAAAAATTAGAGGGGTGACTACAAACCAAGAAGAGGGGGTGGCTAGTGCCACCAAAAAAAAAAACTAATAAAAATAATTTTTACCAAAAAATATTTAATAATTCCGAAAAAGGGGAAAAAAATATAAATAAAACAAAAAAAATCAAATTAATTGTTTTTTTTTTTAAAAAAATAAAAATTAGAGGGGTGACTGCAAACCAGGAAGAGGGGGTGGCTAGTGCCACCCTCAGCCACCTCTAGGGGGGGGGGGGGGGGGGGGCTAGTACCAGCCACCTCTGGGGTGGTTTGTGGGCCACCCCTGTGGTGGGGGTGGCCTTCGAGCCTCCCCCATCCCCTCAAATATTTTTTTTTCAAAAAAAAAAAAATTATTTTAAGATTTTAGTGTGTGGGTGAGAGAGAGAAATTGTAGTGTTTTTTAGTGTGTGGTGCTCAGCTTATAAGCCCTAATTTCAAGCGCCAAAGTTGTTAATAGTGTCGTTTGAATAGTGTTATTGTTCAAACGACATATTCTGGAGCGTAAATAATGTCGTTTGAATAGTAATACTATTCAAACGATAGCTTTGTAGTGAATAGTATCGTTTAAATAGTGTTATTGTTCAAGTAACACCACTTTTAAAATGATGTCGCTTGAATATATCAGTAAAAAGAAGCTTTTAGTGACTTTATTTTTATTTTTTTTGTTGGTAGTGCCTACAACTTCATAAGCTATAAGCTATTTTTTCGCTCCCTTGGAGCTCAAGTTTCCATTAAATACAAAGAAATGATGCTTATCAACTTTCTTAAAAGGTAACCTCTATTTTCACTTGAAGTCCATTTTCCTCGAATGTTGGCCAAAGCCTCCACTAGTAGACTTCCCACCGTCTCCAATGCTTAGGTGGCATCCTGTACATTCCTCATATTTTCATTGGGGGGGGGGGGGGGCGCTTTGATATACTTGTTCCTTACGTCATCTTGTCGTGGTTTCGTTGACATATGTGCAATCACAACGATCATTAGTCCTTGCTTCAAAGCACTATGTTGAGCTTTGCTTATCTATACATAACACTTGTATCTAATTATCATAGTTCAGATTATTCCTATCCCTATAGTGGTGTCAACATAGTGATCTCAATCCTGACTTTAATATCTTATCCTATCATAAAATTATCAAGTTCAATATCCTCAAAATCCTTTCATGTCAAAACTCTATCTTTCTTGTACACTTATTTCATCTTATGCCCTGGTAGATTATTACTTAATACCTAACAGATCGGTTCTTATAATCAGAAGAGTTGAACGCTCTAATACCATATGTAACTCTCGAAGAAGTTAATTATCAATTAAATTAATTACTCAGGGCGTTACAAATTATTCCAAAAGCTCAAGATAATAGGAAGAGATAAAATTAATTATTTAATTAATACTTTAATACTCTCCCTCACATGTAAGCTTATTCTCTCGCAAATAGATATCCTAAGTACCAGAACTTTATAAAATCAAAGAATAGATCAAGTAAAATAAAAGAGCAAGAATTCCCCCCCTCATGCTACGACTTCTATATATAGGATTGTTGAGACCTTTGAAGTGTTCTCCTAAATAACCAAGGACTGGCATCTCATTCTTCTCAATGTCTGAATATGACCAAAGAGTGTGGGCTATCACAAGGATTAAATCACTCCCTTTCTATTGTAAGAGTGAATCACATCTCTAGTCTTAAGACTTGTTTTTCACTCTCATATGTACTTTATATTTATAGTTGGGATTGGAGAGAAAAGTGTAGTACTTGAACAATGTGGGAGTGCTTGTAGTAGTAGTAAAATAGGTTCCTACTAGCTATTACTACTACTTCAGAGTGCACAACCACTAGGGGTAAGCATGGAAAAAACTTGCTTCCTCGTACTTAGGTGCATTGAGCTAGGGTTTTGACACTAACCCATATGTTCCCATACTCCTATGGACTATTTGGTTTTACCCTAAGCCCAAACCTCTCAATCTTCTCTTGGACTATGTCTTACACAAGTCCTTACCATTATCTCATAATGATCCATGTTTTAAAAAATAAAACATGGCCCAAACTAATAAATAAAATCCTATTAACTTGGTCAAATTATATCAGATTGAAGAGGGACCTAAAAGAAAAAATGCCTATGACACATATCATATCATGACTTGTCAAGGGGTTACTATTAATTACACGAAATAATTGTATTAATTGAACTCTAGAGAATATTTTTAATTTAATCATTTAATCACTTATACAATTTTAATGTGAACATTTGATTCCTTCATGAAATATTATGTAGTCAAATTAAAGTCAATAAAACTGCGCCCACTTTAATGCACTGCCTCTTTTCCTTGAATATCAAACTTAATCACATATTCATTCTCTCTTTTGAAATAGCATTTCACCAAGAATAAGTATTTCAGTAATCTCATACTAAAATGTCTTGGCCTGAGAATAAGAGTAAATAAGTCATCAAGTCTACTTAATGAGAAATTTCTTATCTAATTGATCTTGTCAAACGATTTGGATTCCTTCTTAGCAATGAAATTCCTACAATGCTCATTCAACACATGAAAAATTTTGACTATAAAAAGGTCTCACTCTTAAATGCATTAGAGTGATTTGTACAAGACATTTGAGTCCCTGATCCCCTTAGAATAAGAAAATTAATGTTCTTAGAAGTCTTAATCGAGTTTCACACCATTACTTTAGACAATGTTTAACAGGAATGACAAGTATTGTGATCCATTTGGTGCATTGAATCTTCTATATTATAATAAAACGAGTATAATTTGATCCCTTTTTGTTTAAACAAAAAAAAAAAAAAACATCTCACCTCTATATTTAGACTATATTAATGCTTAACCCTATATATAACTAGATATGCTTTGTATTATTGGTTCAGAATGTGATCGATTCCTTCTTTTTTCACGTGTAACAATGAACACTCTTTGGATGACAAGAAATAAACGAGTATATATATATAATCGATGCAATCCTGCCTATCCAACTCCTTCCTGGACCCCTCCACCACCGACCTTTGACAAACCTCAATTAATTTTGATGAAAAGCAACTCCTCTACTGTTGCTCTTTGTAGAGACATGTCGTGGCACCATGCATCCATCCTACATGCCTGCCTTTACAAATGTCCTCTTATTCATCCCCCTCTTATCAAGTACTAAAAGCAACTCCAATGGCCATTTATGATACGCACTATTAATTATGTGATGCAAAGATGGAATTAAGAGCATTTTTGGTTAGTTTTTCTAGGGGTAGTTCAATTGACGTAATCTACGCCTCATAAAGCGAATGTCACCAATTCAAATCTCTATCCCCTTGTGTGAACATGTCAAAAAATAAAAAAATAAAAAAATAAAAAATAGAGCTAACATGCATGATATAAAGAAACCTAATGTAAGGACTGCATCATTCTAGCGCTTGCAATCATTTGGCCCACTTTCTATAATATAATGCTCATCATGTTTCTAGTTCTCTTTTTTCTTTGGTACGGATAATAGGTAGTTGTTCAATATGACCATTAGCTATAAAGTAGTCATGTGATTGAAAATCTACTTTCTTTTTTTTTTTTTATTATTCTTTTTTTAAAACTTTGTGGGGTTGAAAATTTAATCTCCATGCATGTGGCTAGGCAACTAATGGGTTGCAATACCCATTTTTACGGGCTTTTAAATGAATGGCCTGAATCTTGACAATAAGGCAAAAATAATAATAATAATAATAATAATAATAATAATAATAATAAATATATGTTTGAATGGTTTTTTTAAGGGTGTCAACCCGGTTCGGTTTCTCGGTTTTTGGCCAAAACTGGAACTGGAACCGGGGTACCCCGGTTCTCGGTTTTGGGAAACCAGAACTGGAACAGGGACCTCGGTTAACCGGGGTCCCAGTTACAGGCCAGTTCCGGTTTTACCCGGTCCGGTAACCAATTTTTGAAAAGACTGAAAGAGAGAGGCCGAATGGGTGTGAGAAAATCTGAAAATCTGAAAATCTGAAAGAGAAACAGAGAAGAAGAGGACTATAGCCTAGAGGAGAAAATTTGAAAATTGAGAAGAGCTGAAGAGGAGGGGCTGGAGCCTGGCGGGCGGCAGCGTGATGTGAGAAAATCAGAAAACCCAGAAAAGAAGATGAGCTGATGAGGGGTTGTGGGCTGGGACCTACTAACTTAGGGGAAAACCTTCAAAACTGGAAAAGTGTCGAATGGGTGTGAGAAAATCTGAAAATCTGAAAATTTGAAAAAGAAACGGAGAAGAAGAGAACTAGAGCCTAGAGGAGAAAATCTGAAAATGGAGAAGAGCTGAAGAGGAGGGGCTGGAGCCTGGCGGGCGGCGGCGTGATGTGAGAAAATCAGAAAACTCAGAAAAGAAGATGAGCTGATGAGGGGCTGCGGGTTGGGACTTACTGACTTAGGGGAAAACCTTCAAAACTGGAAAAGTGAGAAACCTAATTGCCTAAGGTCCTAAACGCTGCGTAAAAGACTAATAGAATTATATATATATTATTTAATAAAATAAGACCCGGTTCCTGTTTTCTCGGTTTTTACCGGGTGCCAAAAACCAGGACCGGAACCGGGGTCCCCATTTTTTTTTTTTTTGCAACCGGAACCGGAAACCGGGTCCCTGGTTTCCCAGTTTTCCGGTCCCGGTTTTGGTTTCCCGGTAATTTTTGACACCCCTAGGTTTTTTGGCTTGGTGTTTTGTGGCTGAAACACCAAAAGTGAGTGGTTTTATAACGATTCAGGGAAAAACGTTAAAAGTGAGTAGTTCTATAATGATTCAGGGAAAAACGCTAGCTATATCTGAGCTATCATCCTAAAATGACTAGTTTATTTGGAGCTTTCATAGAATTTATTATAAAGCTCAATTTCACATAATAACAAGATAATGTGTGACTTAACACTCATGATTATCTTTATAAACTACATACTCTATGTGAACTTCTTTTCATCTTTCCAATATGAAATCGAGGTGTTACAGGTTCAGCCCAAACTGGGTGATTCAGTGATGGCTAAACTACTCTTAAGTGTATAAGGTGGTTCAGCCACCCCCAAATTTGATTGGAAGGGGTGGTTGAAACACGTTCAACCCTTTAAGAGTGATTAACCCACCACCAAACCACTCGTTTTGGGTGTGGGCGAATCTCCAACCAAGCACCCACCCAAAAAAATGCATGAAAACTTTTTCCTTTTTGTTTTTGACCTCATTGATAAAATGAACTATTGCATGAGATCTCGATCAATCCATTGTACATCTACTGCGCCTTATGGTAACAGTTGTGCCAAAAGAACAAGTATTTACTCGACTATGGGAACATCTTTAGCATTATTATTTTTTAACTATCTAATTAAAAAGTGACATTATCCACTTTAGTTAGTTATTTTTTCAATACACACTAACAAAATCCTTAAGTGAATAAAAAGGGAAGAGAATATTATATATAGTGCTTATCTAAAACAAAGAATCATTATTGTAGTACTGCCTTGGTTTTCATTTTTTCTTAAAAATAATTATAGTAAAATTTTGGGTCTTATTTTAAAATTATAAAAAAATATATATTATAGAAAATTTTAGATCTTATTAACTATAATATACAAAATGTAATGATTTAAACAATAGGATCTTCTACATTTTTAATAAAATAAATAATATCTATCTAATAGTCAAAACTTAAAGTTGATAAATGTAATAATTTATTTGATATTAATGTTCCAAGTCTTTTAAAAAAACTTAGGGGTAACTTCACTTATACCCCCTATACTTTCACCCTTTTTGCAGACACCCCCCCATTGTTCAAAAGCTCTCACTTTGGTGTATCAAACTTTCATTTCCTTTCAAATATCCCCCTACCGTTAGCTTTTGCAGTTAAATCAAACGTTTAATTTAGTAAAAGACCTTTATACCCCTAACTTTTTTTAAAATTTCAAATTTACCCTTATTTATAAATAAAAAATTATAATTATAATTATTATATTAAAAAATAATATATAAAATATATAAAAAGTGACCCACCGGGGGTCACTTGTGACCCGTCGGTGGGTCACTTTGTGACCCGCCGGTGGGTCACCGGTGGTCACTTGTGACCCACCGGTGGGTCACAAGTGACCACCGGCGGGTCACAAGTGACCCCCGGTGGGTCACTATTTTTTTTTTATTTTTTTTTTATTTTTTTTAAATATATATATAATAATGTCACTATTTTTTTTTCTTTTTTAATATATATATATACACAATAATAGTAATGTCACTATTTTTTTTTCTTTTTTAAAATATATATATAATAATAATAATGTCACTATTTTTTTTTCTTTTATATATATATATATATATATATATATATAATAAGAATAATAAGAATAATAATAATGCCACTATTCTTTTTTTTCATTTTTAAAATATATATATATATATATATATATATATATATATATATATAAAATAATATTATTAATAATAATGCCACTATTCTTTTTTTCTTTTTTAAAATATATATATATAATGCCACTAGTTTTTTTTCTTTTTTTTTTTTTTTTTTTTAAATATATATATATATATATATATATATATATATAATGCCACTATTTTTTTTTCTTTTTTTAAAAATATATATATATATATATATATATATATATATATAATAATATGACCCGTGGGTCACAATACGGGTGGGTTAGATCCACCGGTAAACCCACGGGTTAGGATTTAAAAAAAAGAAAATTATTTTTTAATAAAAGATAAGGGTAAGATTGAAATTTCACACCCTTCCGTTAGGGTTTCACGGAAAATTCTAACGGAAGGGGCAAAGTGAAAGGAAACGAAAGTTTGATACACCAAAGTGAGAGCTTTTGAACAATGGGGGGGTGTCTGCAAAAATGGTGAAAGTATAGGGGGGTATAAGTGAAGTTACCCCAAAAACTTATAATATTATATCATAGACAACATTAAATACACTATTTTATTTTTGTAGTCATAAAGTACATTAATCATAAAATAAAAATTACCCGGAATTAGTTGAATTACGCATAGCTCTAGTGGTGTCAAATCAGACACTGTTTCTGAAGTGACAGTGACAGTATGAACGACAAGTAGGGTGAAAGATTCCCTATCGCTGTGTATTAGTAGGCAGTTTTCCATTTCTAGCTAAAGTCCAGTTGCCTAGAAAACCTTGTAAAGGTGACAGAAGTGGCAATCTACCAAACACCCACAGTCGTAAGTGACAAAAAACTATAACGTGAGCTTTTACATTTACTTTCCGTTTTATCTTATTATTATTCAAATAATGTACAGACACCGACCAACATCTGGTTCTACTTTTAGGGCACATGTGCCGAGGGTTTTTCCATGTTTTTTTATTTTAAATGCTCGACCTTTAAGCCTTAAGATGTGTGTTTTCACCAAACCATCCTGAATGGCGGTTTGAGTAAATTACCAATACACAAGCCAACAAGCTAAATAATTTCGAATACATCAAGAAGATTCAGCCCATTAACTGAAATTGCTATAATTAATCATTAAAACTAACTATACTAGTTGGCTAAGGTCAAACAGAGATGATTAAATGCTACATGTTGATTATATGTCGAATGTATACTTCCAAGAAACGCAGAAAATCTTCCTTGTCTCAGACTCTATAAGTTGTTTGAAAGAGATATTTAGTAAAACTTCAATTTTAGGTTTCATTTAGTTGCAAGAAAATTGACGTTGTTGGATGATGAGAACTTTATTGAAATACAAAAATGGTTGAAGAAACTCTAGTAAGAGAACATTGTATGGAGGTATTGGGTGTAGAGATTGATGGGAATCCTAGATAGATATTATTCTACACTCCTTGCCGAATTCTTCCAACTAGTTGAGATTGAATTTGTTGATGAACACACCTTAGTAGAACTGATGAATGAGTTGATCGCAACAAAACAGAATCCTAAAGTCTAAAGTCATAGTTAATATTGCTCATACTTCTACTTCAGAGCCGAAAGGCTATAGGAAGAAGAAAAATCTTGGCAAGGTTAATTCCAAGTGAGTAAAACTGAATGAAATCAAAGGTTAAACCAAGTGAAAAGTGCTCCCATTGTGGTGAAACAGAGCACTAGAAAAGAAATCGCACCAAGCTTCAGTCATGCAAAAATGAAGGTAGTCATCCTACTTAGTTAAAATATGTTTAGAGGTGAATCCCACAAATTCTAGGCGAGTGGATTCCGGATCCACTAATCATAACTGCCTAAACGTTGCAGGGGTTCCAAGTAACCAGAAACTAAGTAAAATGAAAGATGTACCTAGGCACTAGGAGAATGGACAAGGGTTTCGGTCCACTCCAATTGAATTGTTGAATTTTGTAATTCAAAAGTTTCATTAGATTGTCTGTATTGATGGTTGGTGTATAATGACTCCTCATTTATATTATGTTAACAATTATATTTTAGAACCTACTCATAATGCTTTGCCATTAAAAGAAAAAAAAAAAAAAATCTTTCAATGACTAATGAAGCATATATAATTTTGGTGTCTACGTTTTGGACATATTGACTCAAAAAGATTCAAAGACTGGTTAATGATGGGCTTTCAGGCCCATTTGATTTAAGCGATTATCCAGTCTATGAATAATGTATTGAGGGTAAATTGACCAGAGACCCATTTTCAACAAAGGGACATAGAGCTAAAGAGTTGTTAAAAGTTAGTGCATACTTATTAGAGTATAGTCACAATTATTTACTAAAATTAATTGTGATTAAATAGAGTCGTGTGACATGGTCGAGATAGACATGGTTGATGTCAATTTGAATTGTAACCAAATTTAACTCACAAGAATATGAATCGTGTACAAGATCAATCCCACGAGGATTAACCTAATTAAATCAAAGTCTAGAAATATTACTTAAGTAATTCAACAAAATAATTGATTGATTTTATGATTGAAGGAAAAATTAAAAAGAATTTAAATAAATATTAAAATTTGGTTATTGGAAATACAAAGGCTGAGACTTCACCCTTAATCTCATAAATCCATGTTTCTAGTGTTAGAAAATATATTTCCTATATTAAAAGGAAAGATATTATAATGATATTGTATATTATTTACCTTTTATTGGAGTGATTTTAATCCAGTTTGATGGTAATCAAATATGATTGATTTGATTACCATACCTATCAATCTCAATTTTCCTATAAATATGAGCTTTTGTATTGTAATATCATTAAGTGAAATAAGAGCATATGTAGCCTTACGACTTTATCTATTGACGGAGGTCATAAATTGAACTACCTTGATAAGCGCCGAATGTTGCACATTCAAGTTCCTTAACTCACATATGTTAATTCCTTAGCACTGTTATCTATTTGATTTTATTTTGTTTTAGTGTTTTCAGGTTTTAAATAAAAGATGCATGAAACTCCATTGAATTTGGGCTTAAAGCACACTTTGAGAGCCTTTTGAGGACCTGGGATCGAGCACACCATTCCTTGGGCTCGAGCGCACTCGGTTGTCTAAATCCGACAGAAGTCTGAATCCAATATGGAAAGAGTCTTTAGGTCTCCTACTTGGACTAGGAGACTGACTATGGTTTTTCTAGGACTTCTAGGGTTTCTAGGGTTTGTTTACACCCTATAAATGGACCTCAAAGTCATGAAGAAAACATACACTGCTAGCTGAGAGCAAATACATGCAAAATCTTCTTGGAAGCTTGAAGAGTTGAAGAGAATAAGATAATGGTAGGAGGCCATTTTAGCAGAGTCATGAGTGGCTAAACTCCTCGTGAGGTATTGATGTAGCCCTATCCAAGTACAATGGTTTGATTATATCTTAATTTAGAGATTTTTTTGCATATGCATGATGGTTGTATAATTTAGAGGATTGCTATTATTTGTGATTGTGCTTAAAGTTTTATTGCAATTGTTTTTAATTTCAAAACTCAATTTTGATGAAATTCTTATCTTGTCTTAGAAAGCTTTTTACCTTTATTGAACTTAAATCATTATTGTTTTCTGTGATTATGAGAATGATGATTATACAACGGTTTTACTTGTCACATAATCAAGAGGGTTTGATAGACCATGCCTAGGAAAGACGAATCGTATTACACCATAGTTTAATGTAATTTAGGTAGACAGTTCGTACCAACCGAAGATGGGTTATGCCTATCCCTTGATTATGTGTAGTCTATTAAGGAACTTGATAGTCCGTACCTAGGGAAAACAGATCATATCTCATCTTAATGGTTAGATGGACAGTCCGTGCCAACCGAATATGGATTATACTTATTTCTTAATAACGATACTTTCTTGATTAGTTTTATCATGCATAGAATGAATTTCTCTAATTAAATATGATTAACTATTGCTGTGCGGATAGCGGTGAAGTCAATACCCTACTCTCTCCTTATTCTACTTCAACTCTACATTACGTTTAATTTTATGCACTTAAGTTTTCATACAAAATCAACAACCTTCTCTTTCAGTTATATTTGATTTTGACAAGATTGATAACAACACCTACACAATCCTTGAGGTTCGACACCCTCAATATAGCCTATCCTACAAGGATTCATTCTACTAAGACTGATATTTTTACACACAAAAAGCCCATATCAATTTTTGGTGTCGTTGCCGAGGACTGTTTAACGGTTGCGTTGTTAAGTTTTAAAGATTAAATCTAGCTTTTTTTATTTTTTTTTATCCTAGCGAGATTAAGATTATTTTCTTAAAAGCTTTCTAGCTTTTAGCCCACTCCAAAGTGATAAACTAAGATTTTCTTTATTAAATCTTTAAGTTTTAAATGATTATCATCTTTGTCCTCTTGAAAATCTTTTTAAACAAACCATTTTTATACGGTATCTTTCAAAAAGAATAGAGAGTATCGTTTTTTTTCGAAATACTAAAATTTCGAGGATGAAATTTTTATAAGAGGGGGAGAATGTGATGCCCCAAAATATAAAAAATGATTTATTGAAAAACAACCATTAATTGGAAACTCATAAACACCTTATTGGTCTTTTAAAAAGCTTCTAAAGTGTCAATCATCTGATTTAACTTTCACTTGAAAAACAGCCCCAAAAATCCGAATTCAGCTTTTGGTCGAACGTTCGCTCAGGGATCATCAAACATTCGTGCCTAACTAGTAGTGCGAACGTTCACTAGGAACCACACTGAACATTCGTTGATCAAATTGTAAACCATTGGGTAATAACCGGACATTCAACCTGCAACCCTAAAAGAACTGTACAATAATAGTACACCGATCGTTCGCACTAAAGTACTAAAGGTTCGGTGATAATCTGAAAAGTAATTTTAACCTATTTTTCACATTTTCAAACACCAGCATGCCTCTCTCTCCTACAAATACCCCTCCCTCTCCCCTAAACCCACCCCTACACCATAAATACTAATCCTAGAGTGAGAGAAGATTTTGGAGAGAGAATGAGGAGATTTTGGGGTGATTTCTCATCTTCAATGTAATCTTTTCTACATTCACTTAGTTTTCATGTTATTCTTGTTATTTTCATGCTCTTTACAGGTTTTAAGGATATCATGATGAGTTTGTATATTTTTTTACTTAAAAAGAGCAAAAAGGTTTTTTAAATGCTCAGATCTATGAATCTGTTCTTTTCGACATAATGGGAAAGTGTCCCATTAGTTATAATTACTCGTAAGCGCACGAGTTGTGTGTAGTATAGCGTGTGCAAGTGCGAGGTCGATCCACATGGAATTGCATTGAAAAAATCAAATTCTATCTTAACCTAGTTCCGAATTGTGTCGTGCAAAATGGTAAATTAAATAAAAACTGAAATTAAATTAAATGATAAAATTACTAAGGTTTTCAAAATCCACCTCACCAAATTAAAGCATACATTCTCATGTTTTCATTCATACAACCGACAAACAATTGATCCCTATATATGTTCTATTGTTTTTATAAACCAATTGAAACATTCGATGAATCCATCCTTATTACAAATCACAAAACATATCTGGTTTAGCTCAAAAGATCCAATGTATCAATGCTTTGCACAAAAGACAATGGATATCCAAAGTAAACCAAAAGATGCAATGTATCCGTTGGATGAAACACAACAAATATCAAACGTTTTCACAATTTATAAACACAATCAATCACAATTTATAAACACAATCAATCACAATTTTGTCACATAATTGAATTGAAACGAATATACATTACATTGAACGACGGATTTGTATGAACAAAACTTAAAGATATGCAAATAAATCAATGGTGAGGGTTCATCTTCAACCTTAGTTGAAGATTTAGCCTCTCATGACAAAAGCAATCATAAAGAAACTAAAATACTTCATTAAAATTGGAGTGCATACAAAAGAATTGGAGTTCAAAGCTCAAAAAACCCAAAAGACACGAAAATTGACAAAGCAAGGCGCCCATGGCGCATCTCCATCCGTTTACAATGAAAAAAAAAATGATATTTATAATGTTATTTTAGGGTTTCAGCTCTGCCAGGTCACACGAGTGCGCTCGTGTGCACACTAGGTGCGCTCGATCGCACTCAAGCATGCACTTTCCACTTTCGATGGGCGCAGGTGCGCTCGAGCACACTATCGTTCGGAATTAGCCAACTCCTGTGAAACATGACTTTGTAAATATTTTAGTTAGCTTTTGAATGACACCAAGATTGCTTCAATCAAAGCTCTATACTCTAGATATGGCCTTGTAGTGGGACTCGTCGGGTGCAAATCATCGCTCGATCCAAATTTGCTGCCAATGCTCCCTGAAGTGTCTTAAGCCCCATAATTAATGGAATGAGTTGCATTTTTCCCTTTAAATGCGCAGTTTTCCCTTAGCAACCTACAAAATACTAAAACCAAAGAACTAACACAAAACATCAGAAAATAATAAAGCTAAAGGCTTGGCAAACATAAATTAAGAGGCCCAAATATGTAATATTTGACGTTCAACAAATACTCCCAAACTTATATATTGCTAGTCCCTTAGCAAAACAAAATGAAAAACAAAATCAAAGCAAGAAACATAAGTCCACTGGCGTGGGAGAGACAATTGCATTTAGCATATGCAGCAAGCCTTTTAAACCCCTAGGCATCTCTAGTGGACGAGTGAAGTCTCGTGAGTGTTTAACAACAATGATACCCACAAACATTTTGAGCACTATGTTATTGACAAATATGAACTTCCACACAAACACATGGTTCATACATCATGAGCATGTTTAATAAAAGGAACACTACAATCACATCATCAGGACATCGAAAATCAACTCACCTATAAATGAAAATTTGAGACAACACATGTTTCAATAAGTGCAATGTGAGACTAACCTACAATCATGAGGCTTCAATTTTTCTCAAAGTTGAGTGTAGCTCAAAAGTCATAGGAATTCACTCAGATGAAAACAACCAAGGCTTAAATCAAGACATTTTTTTTTTTAATTTTTTTAATTTTTTTTAATTTTTTTTATGTGTGTATATGGTGTGCAATACTCGACTTCCTTAAGCTTTCTAATTGACCTATGTAACGAGTGTTGGGCGAGTGACTCCAAACCAAATGGTTTTAGGGCACTAAATGTAGAAACATCCCTAAGGACTTAATTACTCAAGTCAACAAGGCTACGACATCAAACTAGCCATACAAATAATCAAATTGGATTCTCATCTTTTTACGTGAACACTCACTGCTTAGTGATGCATGAGGCCCAGTTACTCAATCAGAAGCTCAAACTAATTTTTATTATTATTTTTTATTTTTTTTTTATATCTATTTTGAAGCCAAGGTTTCATCAACAATTCATTCTACAAATCTTAAGATACACACTAATCAATTCAAATCTCATACCTCACAGACTTTATGCTAATGTGCTCATGATTAGCTCAAACATGTGAAGTCTCTCTAATCCAACAAATGAGTCAAAGGGTTAGATTTCTAATGACATGTTGTGTTCAAAGTGTTAAACAAACCAATGACATGCAAACCATAGTTAAGGTGTAACCCATTATCAATCAATATCATAGCACATTTTTTTTTTTTTTAATAACAAAAACAAACAAACAGACACAAACAAACAAAAAGACAATGCGTTTTTTCACACCCTCAAACTTAAATGACATATTGTTTCCAATGTGACAAGATATACAATACTGTGGGATGAGGAAATTGGAGTGTGCAAAGGCCAGGGAGTCCCCCAAACTTGAACACCACGACACTTATCAAAAAAACAAAAAAAAAATAGCAAATCTTCTCACTGAAAAAGCATCATCAGGTTAATGGCTATTAAAAACAAAAACAAAAATAAAAATAAAAATGAAATGACAAGAAATAAAATGACAAAAGAAAAAGAAAAAGTACTAAAAAATGAAGTGCGGGAAATAAAAAAGAAAAAATACTGCACTTTCCCCTATCATTTGGGTGTCTGACCAATCTCTTCCACCTTTCTTCTTTAAAATTTGATATCCCTTTGGAAGGAAGTTTCACCACCTCAGGTAGCATAGGTGCTTGCTTCGAAGGATCTTCTTAGGAACATGGTTCCTAGATTTGTGATCTTGTGTCTATGGATCCTTGAGAAGTTTAGCCTGAGATGGCTCTTTGAGACATTGAAGAATTGAAGCTTGTGGTTCATGTTGTGTCTGAAGAGGGATTGTGACGAAGGAGTGAGCTTCAGTACTCACTTCCTTATCATTGGATAGATTTGGGGGCTCAATTTGTTCCCAGTGCTCAACTTGCTCCAAGTGCTCCTCTTTCTCTTCCTCCTTGTTATCAATGAGGAGAAGCTCAGTTGCTGATGAAGATGTGTTAGGGAAGGATATCTCATTTGTTTCCCCATTCTCAGTCTCCATCTCAAGAGTAGGATCCAATAAGGCCTTGGCTTGCTCACGTATTATGTCAAGATCCAAATCAAATTCAAACTAAGCAAAACACTATTTTAAGGGATCCTCTACACTTGGCTCATTAAAAATCATAGCTTGCTCAAGGAACTCGTCAAGATCTAGAACGCATTCAATTTGATCAAAACGCTCTCCTAACAGATCTTCAAGACTTGGCTCATCATAAGTCTCAGCATGCTCAAGTAGCTTGTCCAGGTCTAGGTCACCTCCAAATTGATCAAAGTACTCTCCCAAAGGATCCTCAAGACTTGGCTCACAAAAAATCTCCTCAACAGTTTCTTCATTCTTAGGTGTGGTTGTGGCTTGGACATGCTCATGATAGGAATTGCTGGAAGCATCTTCATCAATCATGTATTGCCCTCTCGCCATCTCCTGACTTTGAAGCTCTTCTTCCTTATTATCATCCTCTATGCGCTCATTATCCCAATATTGAGTCATTGGGTCAAGTTGATGTTCAGATGGATGTTCATTCTCACTCTGGCCAATCCATTCTTCCACCCCTGCAATAGCTTGAGTGTTGGCATCTTTGAGCTCTTGCCTGGATTGTTGCAATTCTTATATGCACTGGCTAGCTGTTTGCCTAAACGCCTCGAGTGTGTCTGCCAACGAATATTCTTGTGACACGGGATTGGTTGATTGGCAGGTTAGTTGCATGAATTCCTTGAGAGAGTCTTCCAACGAAGATTGATAATTGTATGATGAAGGATTGGAAGATGGATTATCGTACTGCGGATAGTTTGAATGGTGCAATTCATGATCTTGGGGAGCAAAATTTCCCATAGCTTGAGCTTGCCATGAGAAATCAAAATGGTTGCTCCAGTCCAGGTTATTAAAATTGGAGTTTGATTCACCATGGGCTGGTAAAAAAAGTGTTCATTTGCTCATAAGAAAAATTGGAAAGTTGCTCATAGGATGGACAATTTCCAATCTGATGGTGAGGATTGGAGCAATATGAATGTTGTGCCAAATACTACCTAAATTAATATATAATATTTAGTATGTTTTACTCGCAAGTGCACAAGATCAAACAATAGTATAGTGCAGCAAGTACGAGATCGATCCCACAAGGATTGTTGATTTTATTTAGAATTGATTCAAAATATCAAGTTGTCACTAAATTGATATTATGAAAAAGAAATAAAAAGATATAAAGATAAATGAAAAGCTAAAGGTAGGGCTTTGATATCCACCATTAATCATACTTAGATAATATAACAATATGCCAATGATCCAATCATATTATGAATACTTAATAATTGCCAACCTAAGGGTATGAGTGTCTACTTCTTAAGCTATTGATTTTCCTAAGCAACGAATTAGGCATGGATATCTATTCTAATTCTTTTCTTTCTTAAAGGATTTAGCATGGGTGTCTACTAAGTTCTTTAAGAAAGCATAAATCTGTTAAAATTGACAAACACATGAGAGGCCTAGGGCATGGGTGTCTACTCTCGGTTCCCCAAGTTGATTAACCCAAGAACCTGGTGTGGATTTCTTTTGTTACTCTTATTAAACCCAGGACTCGATCATCCAAATTGATTTAATTAACTTATCCATACCACATGCATATAATGGCCAATCACATACATATGAGGAATTCAAGAAAACATGAATTAATCAAGTTAAGCAACACAATATGATTATCACAAAGGCGCCAATATTGAAATATTACATAAGCATAATTAGGGCTTCAATATAGCCCTCCTAAAGAGTTAGTTACACATAATGAAAATAAAACTAAAAAGAAAAAGGAAAGAAAGAACCGAAAAGTAGCCTCAAATTCCTCTCCCTAAAGTTATGTCTTTTCCAGGATGATGATTCTCAAGGGTTAGAGGTCTATTTATAGGGCTTTCGAAGTCCTTATTACACTACTAAATTGATGTGGTATTTTTGTGACCAAAAATATCAATTATAAAAATAACCACTCGCAATAGGACGAATCTTTGTAGGATACGGCTATAGAGAGGGTGTCGAACCTCAAGGACTGCAGGGGTTTAATTATCAAAATTAAAAGATCAAAGTTAACTTAATTAAAAGGGGTTTTGATTTGATTTGCTTAAAAACTAAAGTGCATGAAAATAAAAGAGATTTAAAATAAGAGAGAGAGTGTAGGGTATTGACTTCACCTCTATCCGCACAACAATGGCTAATTATAATTGTAATTATTCCCAGAAATTCATTCTATACATGTTATAAATAAACAAGAAACTACCTTATTAAAGAATAAGCATAATCTATCTTCGGTTGGCACGGATCGTCCACCTAACCACTAAGATGCGGTACGACCCGTCTTCCCTAAGTATAAATTATCAAATTCTTTAAAAGGATAAATACAATCAATGAATAAGTGTAACCCATCTTCGGTTGGCACGGATTGTCTACCTAAATTACACTAAACTAGGGTGTAGTACAATCCGTCTCCCCTAGGCATGGCCTATCAAATCCTATTGATCATATGTCAATTAAACCCATTGTATAACCATCATCCTCATAATCACAGAAAACAAGATTGATTTGATTTCAATAAAAGTAAAATACTTTATAAGACAAGAGAAGAATTTCACAAATATTGATATTGAAATTTAAGAACAATTGCATTTAATAATTAAGAACATAAATCAATTGTAGCAATCCTCAGAGTTATACAATCAACATGCATAAATTGAAAATCTAGAAAGTAAATACAATCAAACCATTGTGCTTGGATAGGGCTACATCAACACCCTATTACAGAATTAGCCGCTCATCGGGGTGCTAGGATGGCCTCCTGCCATGGATTATCTCCTCTTCAACTTGTCAAGCCTCCAAGAAGATTTTTGTATCTAAAACTAAGCACACCTTCTCTTGAAGGTTAAGGGTCTATTTATAGGGAGCAAGCCAGTCCTAGAAGCCCTAGGAAACTTAGAAATTTCGGAGATTTAAGTCCAAGTCCAATTAGGATAAAGAAAACCTAAGTCCAAATCGGAATAGGATTCGCCCAGAATTGCATTCCTATCTTGCGGGGCGATTTTGGCATTGCGGTGCTCCGAATTAGGAAAATACTATTTCACAATGATTTGTAGCAAGTTGAGTTAGTTTTCCAGTGCCGCTTGAATCACCTCAATCGAATATTTGAACTAAAAGTTATGGCTAAAATACCGAGACGTATGCAGAATCCAAATTTGAATCCAATCCGATTTTGACTCCAATTTGAGAAATTCCGAATTAATCCTTTTCTTTATTTGATTTAAACTTAACCATGATTGGTTAAGTTTAACCATATCTTCTAGGTCTTCTCAGAGTGTGCTTTTAAGCCCAAAATCAATGGAATTAATTGCATCTTGATTTATAACCTGAAAACACAAAAACAAAACAAAATCAAACAAATAACAATGCTAAGGAATTAACATATGCAAATTAAGAGGCTTGAATGTGCAACATTCGACGCTTATCATAAACCTAGAAAATTCATAGGGTTTTAGTCCTATTATAAGTGGGACTTGAGAAACCCTGATATGGAAGGGAGTATGGCCGTAGCTAATGTGTCACCAGCGCACGGGTGCGCTCGATCCCAGGACTGCGATCGATCCTATGTGTGTGGGGCTTGATCGCAGATGCTACATCGCTGCTTGTCTTCTCTGGTAGCGTGCTTGATCGTAGGTTCACTACGCTCGATTGCACTGTCAGGGATTCCAATTTTTTCCAATTTCTCTGATTGAGCCCAAATCTTCCAGATTTACTTCCTTATCTTCCAAAAGCCTACAAAAGCATGGAAACACATAAAATAACTAAAATAGTATAAATTAACAACACTTAAGGAATTAACACACATAAGTTTAAGGGCTAAACCATGAATATTTTGGTACTTAACAATGAACATGGTTCATGTGGTTTAAAAATGTAAGAGTAGTTAGTAGGAGCTAGTGTCCCATAGCTAGGTGAAGCATTAAAATTACCAAATGAAAAATTCATGCTTACCCTCACTCTTCAGACAAAACACACTTCCACATGAAACATGAAACATTGACCAATTTTTTGTTTTGTTTTTAAACAATAAAAATAGAATATATATATATATATATATAAATGAAAAATGGACAAAAAGAACTTGCAAAAAAAATTTACTTAGCTGCTTCTAGTCTGTTGAGGCTGACCTCTGGAAGTGCACTCGAGCATAGGTGAAGTGCGATTGAGTACGAGTGTGCAATGCACTTGAGTGCTGGCGCATGATGGGTCTAGCGTTGGCGCGGGATGGGTCGAGCACAGTTGCGATCGTTTGCTGCGCGAGTGCTCGAGCGTAGGTGCGGTGCGATCGATCGCACTGGTAGGGACTGGTTTTGTCGACACTGCAACAGAAACACAAAAACAACCAACTTTTTCTTTTCTTTTTTTCTTTTTTTTAATGGTTAGATAAAATCTCAGAAACAAAATAAAATACAATTGCAAAAAGAAAAGAAAACAAAAATCTACCTAAACTAGTAGTAAAACAAAAGTAATTTAAATCAAAATCAATTTCCACAAATCAACATATCCTCAGCAACGGTGCCAAAAACTTGATGTGCAAATTATAATTACTCGTAAGCGCACGAGTCGTATGCAATATAGAGTGTGCAAGTGCGAGGTCGATCCACAGGGAATTGCGTTGCAGAAATCAATTTCTATCTAAAGTAATTCTATCTTAACCTAGTTCCAAATTGTGTCGTGCAAAATGGTAAATTAAATAAAAACCGAAATTAAATCAAATGATAAAATTACTAAGGTTTTTAGAATCCACCTCACCAAATCAAAGCATACATTCTCATGTTTTCATTCATACAACTGACAAACAATTGATCCCTATATATGTTCTATTGTTTTTATAAACCAATTGAAACATATGAATCTATCCTTATTACAAATCACAAAACATATCTGGTTTAGTTCAAAAGATCCAATGTATCCATGCTTTGCACAAAAGACAATGGATATCCAAAGTAAACCGGAATATGCAATGTATCCGTTGGATGAAACACAACGAGTAACCAACATTTTCACAATTTATAAACACAATCAATCACAATTTTGTCATATAATTGAATTGAAACGAACATATATTACATTAAACGACGGATTTGTATGAACAAAACATAAAGATAAGCAAACAAATCAATGGTGAGGCTTCATCTTCAACCTTAGTTGAAGAATTAACCTCTCATGATAAAAGAAAGCATAAAGAAACTAAAACACTTCATTAAAATTGGAGTGCTTACAAAATAATTGGAGTTCAAAACTCCAAAAACCCAGAAAACATGAAAATTGACAAAGCACAGCGCCCCCGTCTCTATCCATTTACAATGAAAAAAAATGATATTTATAATGTTATTTTAGGGTTTTAGCACTACCAGGTCAGACGAGTGCGCTCGCATGCACACTAGGTGCGCTCGATCGCACTCAAGCATGCACTTTCCACTTTCGATGGGCACGGGTGTGCTAGAACGCACTAAATGTACGCTCGAGTGCACTACCGTTCAGAATTAGCCAACTATTGTGGACATGACTTTATAGATCTTTGAGTTATCTTTTCAATGACACCAAGATCGCTTTAATTTGAGCACCACAACTCAAGATATGGTCTTTTTAGTGGGACTAGTCATGTGCGAATCATCTCTCGATCTAAATTTGCTGCCAATGCTCCCTGAAGTGTCTTAAGCCCCAGAATTAATGGAATGAGTTACATTTTTCACTTTAAAGATGCAGTTTTTCCCTAGCAACCTACAAAATACTAAAAATAAAGAACTAACACAAAACATCAGAAAATAATAAAGCTAAAGGCTTAGCAAACATAAATTAAGGAGCCCAAATATGCAATATTTGGAGCTCAACACGTGATGAATAAAATAGGTCTCCTATAAATAGTTTTGCTGTCACTATTCACTACAGACTTTGTGAATTTGTTTTGTTAAACTCTCTCTTCACTAAAGCCTCTTTTCTCCACTAGCACTTGGTCTTGATGGTATTGATATTCAAGAGGGGACGTGATATAGCTCGAAGATGCCCTTTCTCTTGTTTGACATCTTTGCCTTTGGCATGTTGCCATGCTCACTTGATGATGATAAAGATGATGTCTTTGATTTGTGTTTGTTGAAGAAAGTCTACCGAAGGGTCGGTAAAGGAAGTCATTGGTTGAAGATGGTCACGATGGAGACAAGATGAGAGGTTTGTTGTTCGTACTAAGTTTAGAGGTGCTCAAGGGTGTGGGTATCGTCTATTCTATAACTGTGAATCTTCTTTTAGTGCTTTCCTGGGTTTGGCTGCCCCGGAGTGGTTTTTACCTTGAGGTGCTCAAGGGTTTTCCACTTCATAAACAAACTTTGTGTTGTGGTTGTGTTTGATAATATGGCTTAGTATTTTCTATTGAATACTTGATTGCAATAGGTAGAACACGATTTTTATATACTATCAATTGGTATCAAAGCGGGTTTTCTTAGTTTTGGACTAACGTCTTGAGTGTGTTTCTTTCCTCTTTTCACTGTGTGTTCAGTCATGTCTTGGAATATTCCTTTTTTTTATTTTATTATTATTATTATTTTTTATGAGTTGCGTTGTTTAAAAGATTTTGATAAGTCTTCCACTTCTTGTGCTAGTGTTGTTGAATCTCTTGAATCTTCTTACTATATTGAGATTGATCATGATAATCCTTCTCTCTCCTTTGATGCCTTGATTTATTCCTATGATACGATGTCTAAGGAACTTTATTCTCTTAATCTTGATATTGAGCGTATTATGGATGAGTTAGTCATAGTCAATGCTGAAATGAAAAGATTGAAATCGGACAATGAGATTAAAAGAAAAGAACTTCTCTTTGCTAAACAATCCAAAGTGTTGGATGTGAAATCACTTGATTGTTCCTCATATGATACTTATCTTGCTAAAAAATGTGGATCTTGTTTTCACTGTGGAGTTGTTGTGCAAAATATCTACCTAAATTAATAGATAAATAATTGTATGTTTTACCTGCAAGTGCACAAGGTCAACATAGTAGTATATGGTGCAAGTACAGGATCATTCTCACGAGGATTGCTGAATTTATGTTTAAAAATAAATTCCTTAAGTAAAACAAAGATTGATTGTTTAAGTGATGATAATAAAAGGTAGGGCTTTGATATCCACCACTAATTATATTTAGCTAATATAACAATATGTCAATGCTTTGATCATGTTATGCATATCTAATGTTTGTCAACCTAAGGGCATGGCGTATACTCCTAAGGCTATAGATTTCCCTAAGTAACGAGTTAGGCATGGCGTATACTCTAACTCTTTTCTTTTCTAAGGGATTTAGCATGGTGTATACTAAGTTGTTCCTTAGGAAAGCATATGTTCTATGGAAATCGACAAACACATGGGGCTTAGGGCATGACATATACTCCCGGTTCCCCATGTTGATTAACCCAAGAATCGCGGTGTGGATTCTTTTGTTACTTATGTTAAACCTAGGACTCGGCCATCCAAATTGATTTACTAGTCCATACCACATGCATATGTTGATCAGGCACACACATATGAGGAATTCATGTAAGTAGGCATTAATCAAGTTAAATAGCACAACAAGATCATCACAAGGGTGCCAATATTGAAATATTAACTAAACATAACTAGGGCTTCAATCTAGCCCTACTAATTAATTTAGCTACACATAAAATTGATGTTAAACATCTTCATAAATAAAAGAAAAGAAAAGAAAAGAATAAACCCGAGACTTGAACTTCAAGAGCTCATCTTCTTCTCCTTACAAAGCATACCTATTCTAAAGGCTTAAGGGTCTATTTATTGGCTTTAGAAGTCCTTGACAAAGTAGTAAACCTAGGGATTTCGTAGGGTTTCAAAACCTATTACAATTGGGAGTTGGAAAACCCTAATATGGAAAGAATGACAATCTGGCCGCCACTTGATATGTCTCCTGTGCACGGGTACGATCGATCGCAACCCGTGTGCGCTCGATCGCAGGTCTGCGATCGATCCTTTTCTGGCATGCGCTCGATCGCTCCTGGCCTGGATTGTGCTTTGTCTTCTCGGGTACTGCGCTCGATCGCAGGTACCCTGTGATCGATCGCAGTGTCAGAGAGCTCCCAATTTTCCATCTTCTCTCTTTTGAGCCCAAATTATCTAGATTTACTTCATTTTCTTTTAAAAGCCTACAAAAGTATGAAAAACACAAAAAGGAATTAAAATGACCTAATTAACCAAAACCAAAGGATTAAAACACGTAAGTTAAGGGCTGAAAATATGAATATTTTAGCACTTATCAGGAGTCCAAGGACATTTTCATGCTAAATATCCTCTTTTAATGTATGAGAATGCCAAGTTTTCTAAGACTGTCTCTAATAAGAAAAATGTTAACCTTGTTCAACAACAGTTGGAACTCATAAATTCCAAACTGGATTTTCTTACTAGTGTCATTTTTGATAAATACCCCTCCTCATTTGTGCATAGTCAATGCAATTGCTCTTTCAAGAAGTGTCCTATTGAAGAAGATGATCATGTTGATCTTGTTGCTCACACTTCTTTAAAAGCTCTTGATTCATGTCGTGGTAGCTCGAAAGTGGTTGTTCTAAGCACATGTCAGGAGACAAATCTGTGTTTAACTATTTAAATGAGTACAGGGGTGACAGTGTTACATTTGGAGATGGAAATCATGCTTAGATCAAAGGAAGGGGCTCAGTCAAAATCAAAGGGGTTCCAGAGATTCATGAAGTACTCTATATGAAGAATCTCAAAGCAAATCTTCTTAGCAACAACCAGATAAGTGACAAAGATCGTATTGTTCAGTTCTCAAAAAAAAGAATGCAATGTGTTCAATGAGGATGTAAAATGGATTATGGGAGGTGTGAGGACATCTGATAATTACTATGGGATTGGTCCCTCAACCATTCTTAGTTGTAAGCAAGCCAAGTTGGACATTGCTGCACTATGGCATCAACATTTGGGAGATTTGAATTTCAAGGATCTCTTTAAGGCTTTCAAGAATGAGCTGATCAGTGATCTGCCAAAGTTAGGCAAGATTGAGAAAATGGTAGGTGGACCCTATCAGTTGGGAAAACAAATCAAATCTCAACACATAGCAACAAAGTCCATTCACACCACATATTCTCTCGAGTTGCTTCACATGGATCTGATGGGCCCCATGGGAAGTGAGAGTATGGGAGGAAAGAAATATATCATGGTGATTGTGGATGACTATTCTTGATTTACTTGGGTGATATTATTGAAGGACAAGTCTGAAGCATGTGATCAAGCCAAAATCCTGTTCAAAAGGATCCAAAATGAAAAAAAGATGTACCATTCATCAGATAAGAAATGATCATGGAAGGGAATTTGAGAACTCATGTTTTGAAAAATTCTGTGAAGAGACAGGCATAAAACAGTAATTCTCCTCATCCATCATTCCTCAGCAGAATGGAGTTGTTGAAAAGGAGAATAGAGTCAACCAAGATATGGCTCGAGCTATGTTACTTGGGAAGAACCTTGCTACATATTTCTCGGGAGAAGCTGTCAATACCGCTTGTCACATTATCAATAGAGTTTATCGAAGGCCCAGCACTGAGAAGACATCGTATGAGATTTGGAAGGGGAAGAAACCAACAGTGAAATATTTCCACATTTTTGGAAGTAAATGCTTTATACTCTATGACAAGGAAAATCTTGGTAAATTTGACACCAAGAGTGATGAAAGAATCTTTCTCGGATATTCTCATTCGAGTAGAGCATATCGGGTTTACAACAGTTGAACAGACACTGTCATGGAATCTATAAATGTTGTGATTCATGATGAATCCTCTGGTGTCAGGATTCAACCATTTGAAAGTGAAGAGAAGCTTGTGGAAGTTGAAGAACCAGCTGTGGAGGAATCAGATGAAATAGTAGAATTTGGTTCTCCAGAGTCAAATGATACAAAATAAGGCTAGATTGGTTGCTCAGGGTTATACTCAAATTGAAGGGATAGACTTTGGTGAGACGTTTGCTCCAGTTGCCAGACTAGAGTCTATTCAGATTCTTCTTGGAATAGTGTGAAAGTTTGGTTTTAAAATCATATGAATGTGTGTGGCCAGCATATGCATGTGGTATGGATTAGTTATTTAAGTCAATTTGGATGATCGAGTCCTGCGCTTAATAGAGTAACAAAAGATATCTTTGCGGATTCTTAGGGTAATCAACATCGGGAACCGGGAGTATATACCCATGCCCTAGGCTTCATGTGTTTGTCGATTTAATTGAATTATGCTTTCTTAAAGAACAACTTAGTGTATACCCATGCCAAATCCTTTGAGAAAGAAAAGAATTAGAGTATACACTCATGCCTAATTCATTGCTTAGGGAGATCTATAGCTTAAGGAGTATACACCCATGCCCTTATGTTGGCAAACATTAAGTAATCTCGATATTATTGGAACATTGGCATATTGTTATATTATTTGAGTATGATTAGTGGTGGATATCAAAACCCTACCTTTTATCTTTATTGAATCAAAAATCAATTTTTTCTCTTGTTTTAATTGCAGAATTAATTTTAATCAAAATTTATTAATCCTTGTTGGAATGATCTCGTAATTGCACCTTATACTACTGTTTTAATCTTTTGCACTTGCGAGTTAAAACGTAGTAAATATTATCTATTAATTTAGGTAGTATTTATCACAACATGCGTTATGATGGGTATTTAGATCTAATTTTTACTCTTTGCGTCCTAACGAGGATTAACTCCCGTTATGATGATAATGGCTCAAAATACAGATTTTGGCCTTCAAGTCAGAATGAAAATCACAGTTAAGACGAAAATAAGTAAAATTTCAAATCTATAAATACGTGTCTCATTTTTTGTAGAACTGTTTGAACCTCTCCATTTCTATTTATGCTCTTTTGAGTTTGGAGGTTCCCGGTGAAGAATGGGTTGCTATTATCATTCATGGAAGTCATACCCTTTACCGTTGTTTGTATCAAGTGGAGTTCCGAAAAAGCTTGAAGCTTTCCACCACTTAGGGTTTTTGTTTTTTATTTCAAACCACACTATACACATCAATGAACCGGAAAGAATTTTATCGAAGGGTCGGTAAGGAGATTCATTGCATGAAGGTGGTTACGATGGAGACAAGCTGGGAAGCTCGTTGTTCTTACTAAGTCTAGAGGTCCTCTAGAGAGTGAGTATTGTCTAGTCTGTAACTGTGAATCTTCATATAGTGATTTCTTGGGTTTGGCTGTCCCGGAGTGGTTTTCCCCTTTGATGTGTTCAAAGGGTTTTCCACTTCGTCAATAAATCTTTGTGTTATGGTTGTGTGGATGCTCCTTTTTGTTGTGTTGGTTTTTTATTAAGCATAGCTATTTATTCTTTTTGTATAAATTGAATCTGCGTTTGATTTGGTTGTGATGTTGCTTTAATTATGTTGTGCATGTTATATGTTTGATGAATGGCTTTGTTCCATATTTTGGTTATCTGGCAATTTGAGGCTAGAACACGATCCTCATTGTTCTTTCAGACTTGGTTAGGCTCGTGAGCATGCTCGTATATATATATATATATATATATATATATATATATATATATATATATATATGTATAAATTAAGTAACAAATAATTAATTATAAGGATAAGTTGTAGTTAAAATAAATAGAAGGGCTTAAATAACAATTGGGAAAGAATATATATAAGGTAAGTTGGGGTAATAATGTGATTTAGAAAGTTAGAGGGGTTTAAACAAAATAAAATCTTATCCACAACCACGTGTGTGGCTGTGGATCACGTTGGGTCATCACCTTACGAGCTAAGTCCTTTGTTCTCAAATCTCTGCTCTCTATTTCTCATCCATTATGCATCCTCCCTTTTCTCTTCAACCCAGAAAGACCAAACCCTCCTCTACTTCATGCTCATCGACACACACATGGAGTAGAGAGAGATCACGATGGAAAGAGAGATTGAGATGCTGATGAGAGAGAACTACCAAGAGAGAAGCAAACCCAATGAGTGATGCACAACTTGGAGGATGGAGAAGTTCCGGCCATTGGGAGCAAAAGAGCTAACAATCCAAGCTTCTCCTTACAGTTTTGTCTTACCCACTTGTCTTCCTCGCAACTCATCCATTGTCCATTAACCGCCCCTTCATGAGTCACTCAAAACCGGCTCACGACCAATTCACAATCGCCAACGAAAGCTCTCTAGTCACCTCTCAACCACATGAAGATCACCAAGAACCAACTCGGCCTACCAATCTCGAGCCTATCACACCCCAAAGCCAGCAATCACCAAATACAGCCAAGACCAATAACAACTCAAAACATCAATCTGCACCTATCTTATTTTCGTGCCTCGAGCCCAACAATCACAGAAGCATGCTTCCTTGACACTTATTTTGAATCATGTCAACTTAGCACACGAGCAAACTTCTATCTTGTCATAGCCACTCGAGTAGCCTAGCCGCACTCCAACAGACCTTGCAAGGATGACACACCACTAACAAGTATAGGGTGCATGTCCTATTGTTGTGAGTTTTAAAGTGATACTCGCAAGTGCACAAGTTATATGCAATATAGATTATGCAAGTGCGAGGTCGATCCACAGGGAATTGTGTCATGAAATTCAATTTCTATCTAAATTAATCCTATTTTAACCTAGTTCCGAAATTTGATGTGATTTTTTTGTGCAAAAAGATAAACTAAATTAAATTGATTAAAAGCAAATGATAAAAAGCACTAAGGGTTTCAGAATCCACTTCACCAAATTAGAGCATACATTCTCATGTGTTTGTTCATATATCCGACAAGCAATTAAACCCTATGCATGTTCTATTGTTTTTATAAAATTAATCTTTTGAAACATTCAATAAATCCATTCTAATTACAAATCACAACGAATATCCAAGTGAGACCAAAACATCCAATGTATCTGTTTGAATTACGAAAAACAATGGACATCCAATTTCAGTCAAGAGATTCGATGTATCCGTTGGATGAAACACAATGAATATCCAACGTTTAATCAAACAATCAATTAAAAGGGTTTAATCTAATAACTGAATTGAAATAGAACATCATATAAATATAAATATCGAAATTTTACGAACATACATGAGAAATATAAAACTAATCAACGGTGAGGCTTCATCTTCAACCTTAGTTGAAGATTCTAGCCTCTTATGACTACAAAAAGAATAAAAATACTAATTGAATTCATGGAAACATAGAAACTTACAAAGACAAATCGTTTCAGTGCTACAAAATGTCAACCAGATGAAAAATACACTGAACATCGCTCCCTTGGTGCATTTACAATGAAAAGAATGATATTTATAATGTTAATTAGGGTTTCAGCGATGCTAGGTCAGACGAGTGTGCTCGAGCGCACACTAGGTGCGCTCGATCGCACTCGAGCATGTATCACTCCTCATGCGGCACAGCACTTGTGCACTACTGGATTGCTATGTGTGTGTATGCGCTCGAGCGCAAGACTTCTGGGATCGAGTGCATATTGCTCAATCCACTTCCAAAAGTGCACTTGTTTTCACTTCCTTGCAATTTTCACCTTAAATCCGTAGTTTTCCCTTAACAACCTGCAAAACACTAGAACACCAAAACTAACACAAACATCAGAAAATAATAAGGCTAAAGGATTAACAAATGCAAATTAAGGGGCCCAAATATACAATATTTGGCACTCATCAAATACCCATAAACTTACATTTTGCAAGTCCCATAGCAAAACAAAATGAAAACATGAAACATAAGTCCATTGTTGTGGGAGAGACGATTGCATGTAGCATATGCAACAAGCCTTTTAAACCCCTAGGCATCCTTAGAGGACGAGTGAAGTCTTGTGAGGGTTTAACAGCAATGATGCCCACAAACATTTTTAGCACTATGTTATTGACAAACATGAACTTCCATACAAAATGAGCACTACAATCACATAATCAGGACATCCAAAGTCAATTCACTCATAAATAGAAATTTAAGACAACACATGCTCCAATAAGTGCAGAGTGAGATTAACATACAATCATGAGACTTCAATTTTTCTTAAAGTTTTGTGTACCTCAAAATTCATAGGAATTCTCTCAGATGAAATCAACCAAGGTTTAAATCAAGATATGCATTTTTTTATTTTTTTGTGTATGCTGTGCAATGCTCGGCTCCCTTAAGCTTTCTAATTGACCTATGTAATGAGTGTTGGGCCAATGACTCCCAAACCAGATGATTTTAGGGCACTAGATGTAGAAATATCCCTAAGGGCTTAATTACTCAAGTCAAAAAGACTACGAAGCCAAACTAGCCATACAATCAATCAAATTGAATTTCACAACTTTTTATGCTAACACTCAATGCTTAGTGAGGCAAGAGGTCAGGTTACTCATTGAGAGACTCAAACTAAATTTATTTTTTTATTTTTTTATTATTATTTTTATCTATTTTCAAGCCAAGGTTTCATCAACAATTCATCCTACAAATCTCAAAATACACACTATGCAATTCAAATCTCATACCTCATAGATTTTATGCTAATGTGCTTGTGATGATCAACTAAAACATGTGAAGTCTCTCTAATTCAACAAATGAGTCAAAAGCCTCAGATTTCTAATGACATGCTGTGTTCCAGATCTTAAACAAACCAATGACATGCAAACCATAGTCATAGTGTCACTCATGCAAAATCAACAACATAGCACAATTTTTTTTTTTTTTTTTGAACACATAAACAACCAAAATAACAAGAAAAAAACAAAACAAAAATGTCTTCCCCGCCCCCAGACTAAAATGACATATTGTCCCCAATGTGGCCAGAAATACAACACCGAATGGGTGGCACACAAGCGCTAAGTTTACAGTCTTCAGCCAAACTTTCCACTGCAAGTGCGTTGCATGATCCAAACGACATGCGATAGTAGGCAAACACACCAAAAGGAATTGTGAGGGTTGTGTTCTCTTGCTCGTCGGGGTCCAAAGGAACTTGGTTGTAGCTAGAATAACCATTAAGCACACAGTAGTAGGGATGTCCAGGTAACCGTTCCACTAACTGATCAATGAACGGGGGAGGGAAATGATCTTTCCTTGTAATGGCCTTCAGCTTGCTATAATCAATGCACCCTTGCCATCCTGTCTGAACAAGAGTAGAGAACAACTGGTTATTCCTTTTCCTCCCCATGGTCACACCTAGCCACTTAGGCCACACATGAATGGGTCTAACCCATTTGCTCTCAGAAATCAACTTGAGAGGCTCAAGTGCTATTGAATATGGGTTAGGGAATGATATCTCAATGGTTTCCCCATTCTCCGGCTGCATCTCAGGAATGGGATCCAAAGGAGCTTCAGCTTGCTCAACTAATTCATCAAAGTCCAGATCATATCCAAATTGAGCAAAGCATTCTAGCATAGGGTCCAAACTTGACTCACTCACAACCTTAACTGGCTCAAGTAACCTGTCAAGGTCCATATCGCCTCTATATTGAGCAAAGCTCTCCACCTCGGGATCCTCAATATTTGGCTCATACAAAGTCCTAACTTGCTCAAGTAACCTATCAAGGTCGAGATCACCTCTAGATAGTGTAAAACACTCTATATCAGGATCCTCAATACTTGGCTCAAACAAAATCCCAAATAGCTTGTCTAAGTTCAGATCTTCTCCATCTTGAGTAAAACACTTCACCTCAGGGTCTTCCAAGCTTGACTGACTCACAATCTCATCAGTTATCTCTTCAATTAGGCACACATTGCGGACCTCATCATAGTCAAGTGGCTGCTTATTGATGTCAAAGATGTTTAGCTCCACTATCATATTCCCAAAAGAAATTTTCATTACCCCAGTCCTATAGTTGATTAGGGCGTTAGTCGTAGCTAAGAAAGGTCGCCGTAAAATCATCGAAATTTGGCTCCCAACATTATGAACTGGTTCCGTGTCTATCACTATGAAGTCCACAGGGAAGTAAAACTTGTCCACCTTGATCAATACATCCTCAATTATTCCCCTTGGTCTTTTATCTGACTTGTCAGCCAATTGGAGTGTCATAGATGTGGGCTTCAATTCTCCCAACCTCAATTGTAAGTAGACTAAATAGGGCAAGAGATTCACACTTGCTCCAAGATCCAATAAAGCCCTTTCAATCCGGTTGACTCCTATCATGCAAGAAATGGTAGGACACTCAGGGTCCTTATACTTGATGGGAAGCTTGCATTGAAAGATGGAGCTGACTTGCTTGGTCAGAAATGCTTTCTTTGGGACATTTGTCTTTCTCTTGATAGTGACCAAATCCTTCAAGAACTTAGCAAAAGATGGCACCTACTGGATGGCATTCAAAAATTGGATGTTTATCTAAACTTGCTTGAATACCTCTAAGATCTCAGCAAACTGTGCATTTTTCTTTGGGGCTTTCAATCTTTCTGGATAAGGAGCTTTTGGGATAAAACTCTTGGGGGGATCATCAACAATGGGTTGGACTATGGTAGGCTCAGCAACTTTCTCCGCATTGTTGTGACTTTCTTGCCCTTGCAGCACAATGGGGTTCTCTTCTGGCAGAACCACTTGATTGTCCACTTGTCTCCCTGATCTAAGTGTGACAATAGACTGCACTTGTTCATCCCCGTGTGTAGGATCTGAAGAATTTTCAACCACAAATTGTCCCTTAGGGTTCGGTATGGGCTGACTAGGGAAATTTCCCTTTTCTCTTTCACCCAATTGATTTGCTATTTGCTCAATCTGAACTTCCATCTTGGCAATCGCTTGGGTATTCACCATAGTAGCATTCTTCACTTCACTTATAGATTAGCCTGTGAGTTGGATGAAGGCCTTGAGAGTGTCCTCCAAAGTAGACTGTGAAGAAGTTGCTGGCACTTGATTGGGTGCTTGGTATGCAGGAGGTGGCGCTGGATGAGACAAGCTACCATGATTTTGAAACGGTCTAAGAAATTTGGGACGGTATTGATTTTGGGCATGATGAGGAGCCCCTCCCTAAATCACCAGTTAATTCTGCTTCCATGAGAAATTTGGGTGGTTCCATCACCCTGGATTGTAGGTCTCTGAGTATGGTCCATTTGACTACTTCTGGTAATCATTGAAAGCATTCACTTGTTCCATAGGACACTCGGCAAACGCCGGCATAGATGCACAATTCTGTGCTAAGTGCATAGGACTAGCACAGATGGAACAGCTATCCACATTGAATGTGTTGGCAGTATTGATGTACTGGCTTATAGTGAGAGCATCGACCTTTTTGGTGAGAGCATCTATCTTCATCCTTAAATCAGTGTCTTCTCTCAACTCCTAGATGCCTCCTTTCTTGGGGATACAGGCAGATTTGTCCCGACAACTTGAAAAATCCCACTACTGTGAATTGTTGGACAACTTGTCCAATGCTTTGTATGCTTCATCCCCCGTCAAACTTAAGAATGCTCCTCTATTCATAGACTCGATCATACTATGGTTGGATTGAGTCAACTCTTGGTAGAAGAACTGAACGAGCCTCCATTTCTCATAACCATGAGGAGGGCATCTTATAAGTAACTCTTTGAAGCGCTTCCAACTCTCATAAAATTTCTCATCCTCCTCCTAAGTGAAGGAACTAATCTCCTTTTTGCAATCATTGACTTTCGACATTGGGAAAAACTTGTTGCAAAACTTGCTCAACAAGATTTCCCAAGATGTAATGGATCTGGGCGTGTTGGAGTCCAATCATGCCCCGGCTTTATCATGCAAAGTGAAAGGGAAAAGTCTAAGGTGGACAGACTCTTTAGAAAAATTATGAAACTTGCATGTGGCACAGATGTCCTTGAACGTCTTCACATGACTGTAAGGATTTTCAAGTTCTAAGCCACAAAATGAGGGTAGGAGTTGGATGACATGAGGTTTTAGATCAAAGTGGGTGGCATTGGTTTTGGGAATACGATACACGAAGGAGCGTTTCTCGCAACTGGTGCAAACAAATCCCTAAGAGATCTGGTAAAGTCCACATATAAGGTTGATCTTCCATCTCTACAGTCTCTCTCTCAACAGGTGCTCTTCGATTTCTCCTAAGAGTTCTTTCTATTTCGGGGTCTAAAGATGTCAACTCTAGGTTCAAAGATCTCCGACCAGGCATACACCAAACAAAAATGCTAAAATAAACTAACTAACAAAAACAAAATATTCACAAAAAATGAGAAAAGCAAAAACAGAAAATAAACTACTCACAAAATAGCCCAAAAAGAATTTGAAAAACTTTTCTACTTAACTATTGCTGACCTACTAAGGCTCTTTGCAGAGGTGCGCTCGAGCGCAGGTGAGGGGCGATCCGGCATAGGCACACGCTGGTATGCTGTTGTTGCGCCGGTGCGCTCGAGTTGCAATGGTGTGTGCTCGAGCGTGTGTGTGAAGTGCGCTTGAGCGCAGGCGTGGAAGTGTTGAACGCATATGTAGCTCGCTTGATGCCCTTATGCTCGAGTGCGCTCGAGCGTACTTCTCCTGGTATGTTCGTCCGAGACCTGCAACAGAAACTAAAACAACCAAAAACACTTTCTCCTTTCTTTCTTTCTTTTCTTTTTTTTTTTGAATTTTTTTTTTTTTAGTTTTGCAAACAGAAACAAAATAAAATTACAAAAATAAAATCAATTGAGACAAAAAAATTAAATTTCACAAACAAAAATAATTCCCCGGCAACGGCGCCAAAAACTTGTTGTGAGTTTTAAAATGGTACTTGCAAGTGCACGAGTCGTGTGCAATATAGATTATGCAAGTGCAAGGTTGATCCACAGGGAATTCTGTCGTGAAATTCAATTTCTATCTAAATTAATCCTATTTTAACCTAATTATGAATTTAATGTGATTTTTTTGTGCAAAAAAATAAACTAAATTAAATTGATTAAAACCAAATGATAAAAAGCACTAAGGTTTTCAGAATGCTCTTCATCAAATTAAAACATACATTCTCATGTGTTTGTTCATACATTTGACAAGCAATTAAACCCTATGCACATTTTATTGTTTTTATAAAATTAATCTATTGAAATATTCAATGAATCCATCCTAATTACAAATCACAACGAATATCCAACAAGGACCAAAACATGCAATGTATCCTTTTGAATTACGAAAAAAAATGGATATCCAATTTCAGTCAAAAGATTCGATGTATCCGTTGGATGAAACACAATGAATATCCAACGTTTAATCAAACAAATAATTAAACAATCAATTAAAAGGGTTTAATCTAATAACTTAATTGAAATAGAACATCATATATATATATATATATATATATATATATATATATATATATATATATATATATATATATATATTAATGTCTGAATTGTACGAACATACATGAGAAATATAAAATTAATCAATGGTGAGGCTTCATCTTCAACCTTAGTTGAAGATTCTATCCTCTCATGACTACAAAAAGCATAAAAATACTAATTGAATTCTTGGAAACAAAGAAACTTACAATGGGAAATCGTTTCAGCGCTACAAATTGCCAACAAGACAAAAAATACACTGAACGGCGCCCCCTTTGTGAGTTTACAATGAAAAGAATAATATTTATGATGCTAATTAGGGTTTCAGCGCTGCCAGGTCAGACGAGTGTGCTCGAGCACACACTAGGTATGCTCGATCGCACTCGAGCATGTATCACACCTCTTGCGGCCCAGCGCTTGCGCACTGCTAGATTGTTATGGGTGTGTATGCGCTCGAGCTTAGAAGTGTGTGCTCGATCCTACTTCCAAAAATGCACTTGTTTCCACTTACAATTTTCACCTTAAAGCCACAATTTTCCCTTACCAACCTGCAAAACACTAGAACACCAAAACTAACACAAACATGAGAAAATAATAAGGCTACAGAATTAACAAATGCAAATTAAAGTGCCCAAATATACAATATTTGGCACTCATCACCTATCACTGAACCCAGAGCCTCCCCACTTTAGGGTAACAGGCTCCATACTGACGACACGTCATGGCTCGTAGCCACGACTAGAGCATATCGCAAGCCTCAACTTGAAGATCGAGAAAATGTGGACCTCTCCACTATTCAAACCAGCTAGTATAAATAAGAAGAATGTTAAGTAGCTTTGATATTGTAGTGACCCAAATAATTAACTAAGCTTAGGTCGCTTAGTTAGAGGGTTAATTTGGGTTTTGGGTCACTAAGGATCGCTAGAGGGGCATTTTCAGAATTTGGACTTTCGGACCAGACGTACGCTAGGGTTGGCAGACGTAAGCTCCTATTTTTAGTAGGGGATGTATGCATAGGGACCACAATACGTACGCTGTCAATAGTATGCCGTACTCTACTAATAGTACAAGGACGTAAGATGAGGGACCACCAAATGTACGCTACGTTTTGGAAAACCTCTGGTTAATACCTGGAGATATGATACAACATTTGGACCGCTGTGTAAATAGTATCGGATGTACGCCCCAATAGTATCGAACGTCCGCTACTTTTCAGAAGAGTTGGTGAACGTCTCCAGCTTCTCTCCTCTATAAATACTAACCTTACCCTCGCCCTTTTCTCATTCAAACTCGACCCCAGGCTCTTGGAAACCCTTTTGTGAGTGTGTTGTTGTGAGATTGTGTGTTTTGTGTTGATCAAAAGAACAAAACAAATGACTAAGAGAACATGGCAAGACATTAAGGAGATGAAGGCCCACCGCAAACAGAAAGGCGATATTCTCAAAGAAGAAGAATAAGAAGCATACCAAGAGGAGCTAGCTTCCACCTATTGGCCTCCACACACCAAGAAGAGAAGCCATCTCCACAGCTCTATGGTCAATCATATTCTTGTCTTAGTCCCAATCAGAGGCAATCCATTTTTAAGATAGAAGCTCAAGAAGAGGTGCCATCTCCCATATATGATTATTCATTATCCTCTCCACATATATTCCTCTCCACATCAACAATACCAAGAAGAACCACCTCCTCTAAAGAGTTCTACCTTAGAAGAAGGGTATGCTGCCTTAGATAAAGAGCATATTGACCAACTATCGAGAGCAAGCTGCCACATTGAGGAGGGAAAAAGTGGTTGAAAGTAAAGAGGAAGAGAGGAAGGAGGAGCAATTTGAGGTTCCACAAGAACCACATCAGGAAAAAGAAGAGAGCACTGAGAATTCTTCAACATTTGCTCTTCTTCTTGAAACACCAAGAGGCCAGGAGAGAAGTCTGTCAAAGCTGCCAAGTGAGCAAATTGTGGACATCAACATAGAAAAGCTCCCTGAGTTTTCTTCTTATTTTATTATAGTTCATGATTCCCCACTAGATGAGAAACTGTTAGAGAAAACTCAGAGTGATCCACCACAATCTACAGACAATTGGCATCCCCCTGCTAGAGGAAAAATTCATTCTCTGTGGTGAAAGAGAAGAAAAGATTGGTGCTTCACGTTTAAGAGGAGGACAACAGTCTGGCTGAACACGTTCAACTTAACACTCATGGGAGGCACCCCATAGCATATCCTTTTTATTTCTTTGTTTGTTTTTATTTCATTTTTATTTTATTTTTACTGTCATTTTTTTTTCTTGCTTTGTTACTTTAGTGTGTTGTTTCGCAGGGACAAGTGTCCTTCAGTTCAAGTTTGGGGACGTGCAATGAGCCATGCTATTCCAGACAATTCAACCATCTCCCGGGTAAGTTCTTTCCATGTTATACACACATTGGGGACAATGTGTAATTAAGTTTGGGGGTCTGGGAGACACTTTACACACACTTTGTCCCATTTTTGAAAAATATGCATGTTCATGTTTGTATTAAAATTTTGGTTGATCTTAAAAATTGTGATTTGATTCTCATTGGTAAGCTTAAAATTTTGAACACATGATCTGATGATAGGATTTTTCAGTTTGGTTACTTGCTATTGGCAGTTGAGAATTCACATGTTTGATCTAATCTACATAAGAACATTAGGACATAATTTGTGGGGTATGACATGCAAGTCTGATGTGTGCGTTTCTATGTCTTGGGTGAAACTGAATGATTTATTAGATGAATACTTTGGCATATATATGTGTGTGTGTGTGTGTGTGTGTGTGTGTGTGTGTGATAAAAGAAAAAAAAATGATCATTGATAAGCTTTTCACTAAGTAACTGGACCTTTTGCCTCATTAAGCATTGAGTGTTCACGTCAAAAGGTGAAGAATTTTGATTTGGTTAATATCATGGTTAGTTTGGTTTCGTAGCCTTTTTAACTCGAGTTAGTAAGTCCTTAGGTGTGTTTTACACCTAATGTCCTAAAACTACCTGGTTTGAGAGTCATTGACTCAACACTCGTTACATGAGTCAATTAGAAAGCTTAAGGGAACAAAACATGCACAGCCTAACTATAAAAATAAATAAATAAATAAAAAGAGAGAAAAAGAAAAGTTATGCTATAGTTATTCATTATAATAGGGATTTCAGTGAACTTTGAAATATTGAGACATTGCACATTGAAAATAATTGGAGGCTTCATATTTGTGTGCTAGTTCACTTTACACAGTTTTGAACTTGTGATGCCTTAGCCTGTCTTTTGTAAGTGATTAGACTTTAAAATTTCAATTCATTATGAAGAAGGAGTATATCTTTTTAAGCTTGCTAATGAATGAAAATCATGGTTTTGAGTGATACTTGAGTTTTGGATAACATGAACTTGTGCATAATGTTTGTGGGTAACATTCGTGAAAAACCGTCACGAGACTTTACTCGTCCTCTAGGGAATTCCTAGGCGTTTAAAAGGCTTGTTACATATGCTAAATGCAATCAGACATCCAAAAAAAGATGGATTTATCTTTTCGTTTTCCATTTTGTTTTTAATTTCGTATTGGTAAGGAACTAGCAATGTGTAAGTTTAGGGGTGTGTTAAGTGCCAAAATATTCATATTTTAGCCCTTAACTTATATTTGTTAATTCCTTAGTTTTGTTAGTTTGAGCCATTTAATTTCCTTTTTTGTATTTTCTTTGTTTTATAGGTTTTTGGAAGAAAAGAAAACATTTCCAAAAGTATCGGTTTAAGGGACAAAATTGGGAAGAAGCTAGAAGTTTTGGATCAAGCTTAAGCATTCTGATAGTGCGATCGATCGCAGGGGACCTACACTAGAGTGCACTACCAGAGAGGTCCAGACGAGCGAGCAAGCCATGCGCTCGTGCACTCAAGAAGAGACTCGATCACAGACGTGCGATCGATCGCACCCGTGTGCTGGAAAAAAGACAGCTGCGGCCATACTTCCTTTTCCTTCCAACTTTGGTTTTCAAAGTCCTAGTTGCACTAGGACTAAACCCTACAAGTTTACAAGGTTTCTAGGATTTCTAGAGTATTCTTAAGCCTATAAATAGACCTTTAAACCTCACAATTATAGGCAACCTTAGGGAGAGGAATTTGAGGCTACTTTAAGGAGTCATTTTCGGTTTCTTCTTTCCTTTTTCTTTTTAGTTTTATTTTAATTATGTGTAACTAATACTTTAGTAGGACTAGACTGAAGCCCTAATTATATTTATTTAATATTTCAATATTGGCGCGTTTGTGATAATCATATTGAGATGCTTAACTTGATTAATTTTTGTTTTATTGAATTCCTCATATATGTGTGATTGGCCATTATATGCATATAGTATGAATTAATTATTTAAGTCAATTTGGATGATCGAGTCCAGGGCTTAATAGAGTAACAAAAGAACTTCCTCACGGGTTCTTGGGTTAATCAACATAGAAAACCGGGAGTATGCACCCATACCCTAGGCTCCATGTGTTTGTCGATTTCCATAAATTGATGCTTTCTCAAAGAACAACTTAATATACAGGCATGCTAAATCCCTTAAAAAAGAAAAGAGTTAAAGTATACACTCATGTCTAATTCGTTACTTAGGAAAATCAATAGCTTAAGGAGTAGACACTCATACTCTTAGGTTGGCAAACATTAGGTATTCATAATATGATTAGAACATTAGCATATTGCTATATTATTTAAGTATTAAGTGCCAAAATATTCATATTTTAGCCCTTAAACTTATATGTGTTAATTCCTTAATATTGTTAGTTTGTGCTATTTTACTTCACAGGTTTTTGGAAGAAAAGAAAGCATTTCAGAAAAAGTTCTAAGCTTAAAGGGAAAATTGGGAAGACCTAGAAGATATGATTAGGTTTAGCCAATCATAATATGATGTAGTTAAGTTTAATCAAATAAAGGAAATGATTAAATCGGAATTTCTCAAATTAGAGTCAAAATCGGATTGGATTCAAAATTGGATTCTGCACACGTCTTGGTATTTTGACTATAACTTTCAGCTCAAATACCTGATTGAGGTGATTGAAGCGGCATTGGAAAGTCAACTCAAAATGATACAAATCAATGTGAATTAGTATTTTTCTAATTCGGAGCGCCGCAATGCCAAAATCACCCCACAATATAGGAACGCAATTCTGGACGAATCCTATTCCGACTTGGACTTAGGTTTTCTTTATCCTAATTGGACTAGAACTTAAATCTCCAAATTTTCTAGGATTACTAAGACTTCTAGGACTCTCCTAAGCCCTATAGATAGACCTCTAAGTCCCACAATTCAATAGACAATTTGAAGGAGACAAGCTTGGAGAGGAGAAGTTGGAGGCTACTTCTAAGAGCGGTTTTTGGTTCTTCCTTTCCCTTTTCTTTTCCTTTTATTTTAATTATGTATAACTAACTCTTAAGGAGGGCTAGATTCAAGCCCTAATTATGTTTATTTAATATTTCAATATTGGCGCCTTTGTGATAATCATATTGTGTTGCTTAACTTGATTAATTCCTATTTTCTTCAATTTCTCATATGTATGTGATTGGCCATTATATGCATATGGTATGGACTAGTTAATTAAATAAATTTGGATGATCGAGTCCTGGGTTTAATGAGAGTAACAAAAGAAATCCACACTGGGTTCTTGGGTTAATCAACATGGGGAACTGGGAGTAGACACCCATGCCCTAGGCCTCATGTGTTTGTTGATTTCCATATATTTATGCTTTTTAAAGAACAACTTAGTAGACACCCATATTAAATCCTTTAAGAAAGAAAAGAATTAGAGTAGACACCCATACCTAATTCATTGCTTAGGAAAATCAATAGCTTAAGGAGTAGACACCCATATCCTTAGGTTGGCAAACATTAAGTATTCATAATATGATTGGATCATTGGCTTATTGTTATATTATCTAAATATGATTAGTGGTGAATATCAAAGCCCTACCTTTAGCTTTTCATTTATCTTTATATCTTTTTATTTCTTTTTCATAATATCAATTTAGTGACAACTTGATATTTTGAATCAATTCTAAATAAAATCAACAATCCTCGTGGGATCAATCTCGTACTTATTGGACTATACTATCGTTTGATTTTGTGCACTTACGAGTAAAACGTACTAAATATTATCTATTAATTTAGGTAGTATTTGGCACAACATTAAGCATGATTAGTGGTGGATATCAAAGCTCTATCTTTTATTTATTTTCAATATATCAATATCAATTTCGTGACAAAGTTAATATTTTAATCAATTCTAAGCAAAATCAACAATCTTCGTGGGAACAATCTCGTACTTGCTACATGATAAGTGCCAAATGTTGCATATTTAGACCCCCTTTATTTACATTAGTTAATCCTTTAGCTGTGTCGTTATTTAATATTTTGTGTTAGTTTTGTATTTTTAGTGTTTTGTAGGCCATTAAAGAAAAACTACAGCTTTAAAGGAAAAAATGCAAAGTTTGGAAGAAAGCATACTTTGAGAAGACCTAGATGATGTGGTTAAGATCAACCGAATCCAAGAAAAAGGTTAAATCGGATTAAAGATCAGATTTGATTAAAGATAGATTGGATAAGATTTTGGATCGGATTCAAATTCAGATTATGTACATGTCTCAGTATTTTGACTATAACTTTCTGCTCAAATATCAGATTGAAGTGATTTAAGTGGCATTGGAAAGCTAACGCAAAATACTACAATTCATTGTGAAATAGGATTTTCCTAGTTCAGACGGGTTACTATGCCAAAATCGGCCCGCAATAAAAGGTCACAAATCTGGACGAATCCTATTTCGATTTTAGACTTCTATTTTGACTGGGAGACAGACCTCCGAATTATCTAGGTTTAATAAGGTTTTTAGGACTTTCCTAAGCCTATAAATAGACTTATTTGCATCCAAAAAAAGACACAATCCCAGAGAGCAAAATTCTTTTGTTTAGTTTTTCTTTAGGTTTAGGTTTAGATTTTATTTTTATGTGGAGCTAAATTCCCAACTAAGGTTGGGGATGAAGCCTCACCAATGAAGAACATCAATACTTTAATGTAAGTCTTTATTTATCTGATTTTATTGGGTTTAATATTTTAATTGTTTTACTTCTAATCAATGTGTGGAGTGATTCTTGGATATCTCTTGTGATTTAAGGATACATGTGATGATTTAAGACAATTTTATATGATTGATTGCTTGGTTTTTAACTCATAAAAATTGGATATCTCTTGTGATTTGTTCTACGGATACATTTGGTGTTTCAATTGAATTCAAAATCAAATTAGGATTTAATTAGTTTAGATTTAAATTGCTCTTTCAAAAATACAATTCCATGTGGGTTCGACAACAAGTTTTTGGCGCCGTTGCCTGGGAATTGTTCAATTTTTGAAACCAATTTATGTTTAAATTAGTTTTATTCTTCTACTAGTTATAATTAGGATTTAATTTTTCTGCAATTTGTTTTGTTTTGTTTTATTCGTGTTACTAATAAAAAAATAAAAAAATAAAGATGTTTCTTGCTGTTTTTTTTTTTTTTGTTTTGTTTTCGCTTGTTTTAGAGTTCTGCCGCAGCACCTTCCGTACAACCCTGCTAGTGCGATCGATCGCAGCCCTACAACAAAGGCAGCAACTGCAGCAGTTCCGTAGATTTTTGCCAAAAATTTATTTTTGGTCATTTTTGTGAGTTTTTAAATTTTAGTTTTATTTTTTTAGTCAGTTAGTCGTTTTTTTTTTATTTAAAAATAAAAAATAAAAATGGTTAATGTTTTATGTGGGATATTTGCATGCTAAAAAGTGAGGGGGAAGCATGAATTTTCATTTTAATGATTTTAATGCCTCTCCTAGTTATAGGACACCAGCTCCTACCAACTAGCCTCAAAATTTTTACCCACATAAACTATGTTCATATTGTTTCAATCCTTATCATGAGGAAAACAATTGTCCAGATCTGCAAGCTGAGCTCGATGACTTATGGGACAAATTAGACCAAATCAGAGCAGTTAGATCTAACTTTTAATATGAACAAATGAACATCGGTTTCTCCAGCTTGGGGTTTGATTCAAATTTCAATTGTTATAACCCGGACTGGAGCAACCAATCTGATTTCTTAGGATCAGCTCAGGCTATAGGAAATTATGCTCACCAATTTGATGAATTGCACCATTCAGAATATCCACAATTCGATCATCAAGCTCAACCTCCTGTTTATCAGTCTACCACTCAAATGCCACAGCCTGCACCACAATCATCACTGGAATACATGATGAAAACATTAATAGAAAAAGTCGACCAGTCCAACTCCCAAGCTATACAAGAGCTCAAGAATTCCAACTCCCAAGCTATACAAGAGCTAAAAGGTTTTACCAATCAAGTTGTATAGGAGCTGAGAAATTCCAACATGGCTAATGGCAGAAACATACAAGAACTTAAGCAGGCTATGACCAAGATAGAAGGACAAATCGGTCATCTAGTTGCTGACTTCAACAGAATAGAGGAAGAAGAGCTTCAAAGTCAGCTAATGGCTAAAAGGCACTACATGATTGATGAGGATGATTCCGAAAATTCTTATCATGAGCTTGCCCAAGTCACCATCACACTTGAGAGTGAGGAATTTGTGGATAACAAAGAAGAGGAAGAGAAAGATGAGCAAGTTGAGCACCATGAGAATAGTGAGCTGCCAACGGATCCTAATCTACCCAGTGACATGGAAGTGAGTACTGAAGCTCCTGCCTGCGTCACTGTCCCTCTTGAGACACATCAAGAGCCCAAAGCTTCATCGCCTGAATGTCTCAAAGAGCCATCTTATGTCAAAATACTCAAGGACTTGTGCACACAAGCACACAAATCTAAGAACCACTTTCCTAAAAAGATCCTTCGAAGCAAGCAATTCTACATAAGATGGCGAAACATCCTTCCAGAGGGGTATGAAATTTTGAAGAAAAAGGGGTGGAAGGGATTGGTTGGACATCCGCATGATAGGGGAAAACGCTGTAAAGTTTTCTCCTCCAATTTATTTTCTGCACTTCACTTCAAAAATTCTTTCTTTCCTTTTTCATTACATGTTAATTTTATTTGTTTTTGTTTCTAACAGCAATTAATCTTTTGATATTGTTTCTATGAAAAAAATATTGCTGTTACTTTTTGTTGACAGGTGTTTTGGTGTTTAAGTTTGGGGGACGCCCTAGCCTTGTTCACACTCATATTTCCTTACTTCTGGTAATGTATTTCTATACTACACATTGAGGGCAATGTGTAATTCAAGTTTGGGGGTATGGAAAAACACTTGTCTATTTATTTTTGTTCTTATTTGTTTAATTTTATTTGTCTTTTTGTGTTAAAAAAAAATTGAAAAAAAAATATATATTGTGTTATGTTGTTGTCAAGTTTGAGTTAAACTGTAACTGTGATTTGTATTTCATTAGCTTGATTAAAGGGTTGAACACATCATTATGTCATTAGGAGTCTGAGTCCTTTGACTCATTTTTGGGTAAAAGAGATTTCACTTGTTTTGAGATTAATTTTTAAGAGCACATTAGCATGTTTTCTATGAGGTATGATTTTGAGCTTAAGCTTGTTCTCTTTGAGATTTGTTGGATGACCTATTGATGAATAACCATTGGCTTGCAAGATCTAAGAAAAAAATAAATAAAAAAGAGAAGGAAAAAGAAAAGAAAGATCATGTTGAGTTTTCCGCTGAGTAACCGGACCTCTTGCCTGATTAAGCATTGAGTGTTCGGTGTGAAGTTCGTGTTGATTTATGATATGGCTAGTCTAGCTTCGTAGCCTTTTTGACTTAAGTTAATAAGTCCTTAGGGATGTTTTACATCTAGTGCCCTAAAGCCACCTGGCTTGGGAGTCATTGGTCTAACACTTGTTACATAAGTCAATTAGAAAGCTTAAGGGAGTTGTACATTGCAGAGCCTGTTAAAAAAAAAAAAAAAAAAGCATATCATGCCTTGGTTGTTTGATTTGGTAGGGATTCTTACAAATTTTATGGAACTTGTCTTGAGTTTAAACTGAAAGCTTCATGATTGTATGCTAATTACACTTTACACATTTCAGAACATATGAGGTCTCAATTGTCCATTTATGAGTGATTTGATTTTGGATTTTCTTTTGACTGTTATGATGGTGTTTGTCTTTTTAAGTTTGCTCATGAATAAGAATCATGGTTTATGTGAAACTTCTTTCTTGTTAACAACATAGTGCACAATGTTTGTGGGTATCATTCCTGTTAAGCCCTCACGAGACTTTACTTGTCCACTAGGGATGCCTAGGGGTATAAAAGGCTTGTTGCATATGCTAAATGCAATCGTCTCTCACACGAAAGAGGATTTATGTTTCTTGCTTTCATTTTATTTTTTCGTTTTGTTTTGCTAAGGGACTAACAAAATGTAAGTTTGGGGGTGTTTGATAAGTGCCAAATGTTGCATATTTGGACCCCTTTATTTACATTAGTTAATCCTTTAGATGTGTCGTTATTTAATATTTTGTGTTAGTTTTGTGTTTTCAGTGTTTTGTAGGTCATTAAAGAAAAACTACAGCTTTAAAGGAAAAAATGAAAAGTTAGGAAGAAAGCATACTTTGAGAAGACCTAGATGATGTGGTTAAGATCAACCAAATCTAAGAAAAAGGTTAAATCGGATTAAAGATTAGATTGGATTAAAGATAGATTGGATAAGATTTCAGATCGGATTCAAATTCAAATTCTGTACATGTCTCAGTATTTTGATTATAACTTTTCGTTCAAATATCGAATTGAAGTTATTCAAGTGACACTGGAAAGCTAACTCAAAATACTACAATTCATTGTGAAATAGGATTTTCCTAATTCGGACGGTTACTATGCCTAAATCGCCCCGCAATAAAAGGTCACAAATCTGGACAAATCCTATTCCGATTTCAGACTTCTATTTTGACTGGGAGACAGACCTCCGAATTATTTAGGTTTAATAAGGTTTTTAGGATTTTCCTAAGCCTATAAATAGACTTCTTTGCATTCAAAAAAAGACACAATCCCAGAGAGCAAAATTCTTTTGTTTAGTTTTTCTTTAGGTTTAGGTTTAGATTTTATTTTTATGTGGAGCTAAATTCCCAACTAAGGTTGGGGATGAAGCCTCACCGACGAAGAACACCAATACTTTCATGTAAGTCTTTATTTATCTGATTTTATTGGGTTTAATATTTTAATTGTTTTACTTCTAATCAATGTGTGGAGTGATTCTTGGATATCTCTTGTGATTTAAGGATACATGTGATGATTTAAGATAATTTCATATGATTGATTGCTTGGTTTTTAACTCATAAAAATTGGATATCCCTTGTGATTTGTTCTACGGATACATCTGGTGTTTCAATTGAATTTGGATTCCTTTTGTGATTTGTTCAATGAATGAATACATGAGATGGTTTTGATTAACTGTTGAAGCATAGTGAAACATATCTAAGATTTTAATTGTGAGAACTTCAGATTAATATTGATAAACATGAAAGTATGTTGTTATGATTCGATGAGTGAGAATTCTCAAACCTTAGTATTTTATCTCTTAGTTTACGTTTGTCTTTTAATTTCAAAACCAAATTCAAAATCAAAAAACCTTTTGGAACTAGATTAGGATTCAATTAGTTTAGATTTAAATTGCTCTTTTAAAAATACAATTCCCTGTGGGTTCGACCTCGCACTTGCAATCCATTAACTACAATTGATTCGTACACTTGCGAGTTAAATAAATTTGCACAATACTACACTATACTACTGTTTTGATCTTGTGCACTTGCGAGTTAAAGCAAACCAATTATTATCTATTAATTTAGGTAGTATTTGGCACAACAAGTTTTTGGCACCGTTGTCAGGGATTGTTTAATTTTGTTTAGAAATTTTTTTTTTCAAGTTTTTTTTATTTTGTTTTTTTTTTTCTGGTTTCCGCACTTCTTGTTCTGCCTCCGGAGGTGCGCTCAAGCGCCCATACCAGGGCGATCGAGCACACCAGTGCGATCGAGCGCACTAGCAGGTGAGATCGATCGCACATCCGAATAGCAGCACAAAAACTATTTTAATTATAGATCTGATTTTTTTTTCTTTCATTTCATGCAGGGTCATTTGGGTCTGCATTCTCGTAAGTCTTTATTTTGAATTTTGTTTTTATTTCCCTTTTAATTTTAACTTCTTTGTCATTTTAATTTTGTTTCCTTGTGGGGAAACATTCTGATACCCCTTGGACCATGTTCAAGGATAGTTGCGACCGCTTGGAAAGATTACAAGAGATGCCCACATGCCCAGGAAGGACCAATTAAAACGAGAGATTCTCGGGGATCGATTGAGCTCCTTACCATCAGACAAATAGAGGACATAGGCCCGGTACAGGTATTTTTTATATTGAAAAAGACTAATTCGTAGATCTTGCTTGATCGATAACAAGGGCAGGAAAGATTAATTAACAAGGGAATCGAAATTGAAGAACGAATGAGTAGGGGAGAGATTTTCCCACCTTAAGACCTTCTTAGAAATTGTCCCTCGCCAAGACAATTTTCTAACCATTCTTATGGGCATATGAACACATCGTTCTCTAGACCGGGGAACAACTGTTATTTTGATTCCTGTAACCCGTCGTGGAGCCAACAGACCAGTCTCTCCTGGCAAGCTCAAGCTCCTAGAATTCATGCTCCACAATTTCATGGATAGCAACATCAATTATATCCCCAGTTCTATGATCATTCATATTCCTCACTATCAGCTCCACAACAGCAATATCAAGCTGAACCACCTCCTCCTGGCATCTCTGAAGAGTTGCTAGAGAATACCAAAGTGTTGATCCAAAGTACAGAACAAATGACTAAGAGAACATGGCAAGACATTGAGGAGATGAAAGCCCACTACGAACAAAAAGGCAATATTCTCAAAGAAGAAGAAGAAGAAGCATACCAAGAGGAGCCATCTTCCACCTATTGGCCTCCACACTACCAAGAAGAGGAGCCATCTCCACAGTTCTATGGTCAATCATATTCTTGTCTTAGCCCCAGTCTGAGGCAATCCATTTTTAAGATAGAAGCTCAAGAGGAGGTGCCATCTCCCATATATGATTATTCATATTACTCTCCACATCAACAATACCAAGAAGAACTACCTCCTCTAAAGAGTTATGCCTTAGAAGATGCGTATGCAGCCTTAGAAAAAGAGCATGCTGCCTATAAAGAAGAGGTGTCAACTTTTCATTGCCACAACAAGGCCTAGATTCAACTGCTGCAATCCACAATGGCCAAGACAAAGGTTCACTTCAAGCAAATATCAGAGATCCTCAAAGAAGAAGCACTCCAAAATCAATTGGTGGCCAATTAAAGTGGAAACAACATGAGGATGAGTGCACCTACTATCAAGAGCAAGCTGTCACATTGAGGAGCGAAAAAGTGGTTGAAAGTAAAGAGGAAGAGAGGAAGGAAGAGCAATTTGAGGTTCCACAAGAAACACATTGGGAATAAAAAGAGAGCACTGAGAATTCTTTAACATTAGCCCTTCTTCCTGAAACACCAAGAGGCCAGGAGAGAAGTCTGTCAAAGCTGCCAAGTGAGCAAATTGTGGACATCAAGATAGAAAAGCTCCCTGAGTTTTCTTTTTATTTTATTATAGTTCATGATTCCCCACCGGATGAGAAACTGTTTGAGAAAACTCAGAGTGGTCCCCCCCGATCTACAGACAATTGGAATCCCCCTGCTAGTGGAAAAATTCGTTCTCTGTGGTGCAAGAGAAGAAAAGATTGGTGCTTCAACTTTAAGAGGAGGACAACATTGTGGCTGAAGACGTTAAACTTAGCGCTCATGGGAGGCAACCTATAGCATATCCTTTTTATTTCTTTGTTTGTTTTTATTTCATTTTTATTTTATTTTTACTGTTATTTTGTTTTTGTTTTCCTTTGTTACTTTAGCCTTTTGTTTTGTAGGGACAAGTGTGCTTCATTTCCAGTTTGGGGGTGTGCTTTGAGCCATGCTATTCCAGACAGTTTATCCATCTCCAGGATAAGATCTTTCCATGTTATACAAACATTAGGGACAATGTGTAATTTAAGTTTGGGGGTATGAGAGACACTTTACACACTTTGTCCCATTTTTGAAAAATATGCATGTTCATGCTTGTCTTAAAATTTTGGTTGATCTTAAAAATTGTGATTTGATTCTCATTGGTAAGCTTAAAATTTTGAACACATGATCTGATGATAGGATATTTCAGTTTGGTTACTTGCTTTTGGCAGTTGAGAATTCACATGTTTGATCGAATCTACACAAGCACATTACCACATAATTTGTGGGGTATGACATGAAAGTCTGATGTGTGTGTTTCTATGTCTTGGGTGAAATTGGACCTCTTGCCTCATTAAGAATTAAGTGTTCACGTCAAAATGTAAAGAATTTTGATTTGGTTAATGTCAATGTTAGTTTGGTTTCGTAGCCTTTTTGACTTGAGTTTGTAAGTTCTTATGGGTGTTTTACACCTAATACCACCTGGTTTGGGAGTCATTGACTCAACACTCTTTACATGGGTCAATTAGAAAGCTTAAGAGAACAAAACATGCACAGCTGAAGTACAAATTTAATTGTACTCTCAAGTGCACGAGTCGTGTGTAGTAAAATGTATGTGCAAGTGCGAGGTCGAATCCACAGGAAATCGTGTTTGCAAAAATCAATTTTCTAATTTAAACCAATTTTATCTTAACCTAGTTCCAAATTTCATATTTTTGTCGTGCAAAAACATAAACTAAACTAAATGATTTGAAAACAATTAATAGAAAAGTACTAAGGTTATCCGAATACGCCTCGCCAAATCAAACAACATGTTCTTGCATTTTACGCATACAATAGACAACCAAAAAGTTTATACATTGTTCAAAATTCGTAAACACGCATATGAAATCATTCGATGAATCCATCCGTTAAAAGAATCACAACGAATATTTAATTGAGATCAAATTATCCACTATATCCGTAGATCAGAATGGATATTAGTCTCAATCCAATCATTCGACGTACCCCCGAACGAGACACAACGAATACAAAATTTAGCATGAATAAAAGAACAACATTGAATCAAATGAAATTAATCAAACAATTGAATTGGCTTTGAACAACAATTTAATTAAAAATCACATTGTATACATAAAACGACAAGAACATGAATGTTTATCAATGACGAGGCTTCACCTTCAACCTTAGTTGAAGGTTTTAGCCTCTCATGATAACAAAATGAATAGACATCATGAAAAAACGTAAAACTTATAATAGAATTGGAGTTCAAAGCTCCAAAAACCCAAGAAACACGAATTTTGACAAATTACGGTGCCCCCGGCACATCTTCGTCTGTTTACAATAAAAAAAATTGGTATTTATAAGCTAATTTTAGGGTTTCAGCGCTGCCAAGTCGGCCGAGAGCGATCGATCGCACTCGTGCAACATGTCTCCTATGGCGCAGGGCGAGAGTGCGCTCGATTGCACTAAATGTGCGCTCGAGTGCACTACCAGTCAGAATTAGCCTACTCTTGTGAAACATGACTTTGTAGATCTTTGAGTTAGCTTTCCAATGACACCAAGATCACTACAATTAGAGCTCTACAACTCTATATATGGTCTTTTTAGTGGGACTCGTCGGGTGCGAATCATCACTCAATCCAAATTTGCTGCCAACGCCCCCTAAAGTGTCTTAAGCCCCAAAATTAATGGATTTTCCCTTTAAAGGAGTCGTTTTTCCTTAACGAACTACAAAACATTAAAATACCAAAACTAACCAAAACATTATAAAATAATAAAGCTAAAGGCTTAGCAAATGTAAATTAAGGGGTCCAAATATTGCATATTTGGTACTAATCAACAGCCTGACTAAAAAATAATAATAATAATAAAAAAATTAAAAAAAAAAAAAAAAAAAAAAAAAAAAAAGAGAGAGAGATATAGAGAAAAAGAAAAGTTATGCCATAGTTATTCATTCTATTAGGGACTTCAGTGAACTTTGAAATACTAAGACATAGCACATTGGAACTAATTGGAGGCTTCATATTTGTGTCCTAGTTCACTTTGCACTATTTCAAACTTTTGATGCCTTAGTCTGTCTCTTGTAAGTGATTAGACTTTAAAATTCTAATTCATTGTGAAGATGGAGTTTATCTTTATAAGATTGGTAATGAATGAAAATCATGGTTTTAAGTAATACTTGAGTTTTGGATAACATGAACTTGTGCATAATGCTTGTTGCATACGCTAAATGCAATCGTACATTCCACGAAAGATGGATTTATCTTTTTATTTTTCATTTTGTTTTTAATTTCGTATTACTAAGGGACTAGCAATATGTAAGTTTGAGGGTGTGTTAAGTGCCAAAATATTGATATTTTAGCCCTTAACTTATATTTGTTAATTCCTTAGTTTTGTTTGTTTGTGCTATTTTATTTCCTTTTTGTATTTTCTTTGTTTTATAGATTTTTGGAAGAAAAGAAAGCATTTATGGAAGTATTGGGCTTAAGGGACAAAATTGGGAAGAAGCGAGAAGTTTTGGATCAAGCTTAAGCATTATGATAGTGCGATCGATCGTAGGGGACTTACGCTCGAGCGCACTACCAGAGAGGTCCAGACGAGCGAGCAAGCTGTGCTCTCGTGCGCTCAAGAGGAGACTCGATCGCAGACATGCGATTGAGCGCACACGGTTGCGATCGATCGCACCCGTGTGCTGGAAAAAAGACAGCTACAGCCATACTTCTTTTTCTTGCAAATTAGGTTTTCAAAGTCCTAGTTGCACTAGGACTAAACCCTACGAGTTTATTAGGGTGTCTAGGATTTCTAGAGTTCCTAAGCCTATAAATAGACCTCTAAGCCTCACAATTATACGCAACCTTGGAGAGAGGAATTGGAGGCTACTTCAAGGAGTCGTTTTCGGTTTCTTCTTTACCTTTTCTTTTTACTTTTATTTAAATTATGTGTAACTAATACTTTAGTAGGGCTAGATTGAAGCCCTAATTATGTTTATTTAATATTTCAATATTGGCGCCTATGTGATAATCATATTATGATACTTAACTTAATTAATTCCTGTTTTATTGAATTTCTCATATGTGTGTGATTGGCCATTATATGCATGTGGTATGAATTAGTTATTTAAGTCAATTTGGATGATCGAGTCCTAGGCTTGATAGAGTAACAAAATAATTTTCTCACAGGTTCTTGGGTTAATCAACATGGAAAACCGGGAGTATACACCCATGCCCTAGGCTCTATGTGTTTGTCGATTTTCATAGATTTATGCTATCTTAAAAAACAACTTAGTATACACCCATGCTAAATCCTTTAAGAAAGAAAAGAGTTAGAGTATACACCCATGCCTAATTCATTGCTTAGGGAAATCAATAGCTTAAAGAGTAGACACCCATACCCATAGGGTGGCAAACATTAGGTATTCATAATATGATTAGAACATTGGCATATTGTTATATTATTTGAGCATGATTAGTGGTGGATATCAAAGCCTTACCTTTTATTTATCTTTATTTATTTTCAATATATCAATATCAATTTCGTGACAAAGTTGATATTTTAATCAATTCTAAGCAAAATCAACAATTTTCGTGGGAACGATCTCGTACTTACTGCTCTATACTACTATTTTGATCTTGTGCACTTGCGAGTTAAAGCATACCAATTATTATCTATTAATTTAGGTAGTATTTGGCACAACCACTAGCTTAGATAGAGATGCCTTCGGAGCAAACGTGGGTGATTGCGCAGGACCATATTCGAGTAATTTTTAAGGACTTGGATCAAGTTTGGTTACACTCTACGTGGACGAATGGAGGAAACACCCGAGATGATACGATCAAGATTGTTATCTCTTTAGCTTTGCTTAAACTTAGGATTTGATCTGCTGATCTTTTGTTAAGACAATTATATTATGGATTGTAACCTTATTTGATGATGGTCTGATGACCAGTATGTGATGAGGTATTTATTTACTCTAGTTTATAAATTTGTGATTGTGTATACAATGCTTTTTATTCCTATAGTTTAGAAAGGCTTTCATTGAGGTCTCTCATCTATGAGAGGTTGAAATCCCTGAGTCTTGTCCCATGAGGGATAGGGCTGGGAGACGAACCATGGGATTAATTACTAGTTAATTGACTTGCCCATCGAGGTCGTTACAGTTGGTATCAGATCCTTATGCTCTGAAGAGACAATAGGATAAAAGGAAAAAAGCACTTAGGCTATGATCACACCAGAGACAGGATAGATGAGCTATTAGGACTTAACCTCTAGGTTGGTTGTTTGGTTCTAGACAAGTCAGTTCTAACTCTGCTCTTTGTTGCAGAGAATGCCGCCTCGAAGGAACCCAACAACTGGACCTAACGTGTTAGAAATCAGAACCCTGAGGACAATGTTCACCCTGAGCCTGTGGACAGTCCGGTCTATGAAGCAACACCTCTAGGAAGTCAGGTGATGGACGCGATTGGCCAACTAGTGTCGACCTTAGATCGTGATATTGTCGCAAGGCAGTGAGTTGAAGGAGTTGGTTGTTCTTTGAAGGACTTTTGTAGTCATCACTCGAAGAGCTTCGATGGGAGAGGTGATCACATCAGCGTAAAGAATTGGCTAAACGATATGGGGGAGTTGTTGACCATTATTGGAAGCTAAGCGCTAGTGGTAGGACAAGAAGGTGGTGCTTGTCGCTGATTTGGGATCAGAGAATGCCATTACTTGGGATATTTTTAAGCATGAGTTTAATCGGCACTTCTTTCCTAGAGTCGTGCAGGAGGCTAAGCTGCGAGAATTTTTGGACTTGGTTCAGGGAGGTATGACGGTGATTGAGTATGCCGCGATGTTTCTGCAATTGTCACAATTCGGCATGTACCTCATTCCTAATGAGGAGAAGAAAGCAAAGAAGATTGAACGAGGTCTGAACTCTCGTATTCAAATTATGATGAGTTGCTTCGATATTCATGATTTCTCCCAACTCATGGATTGGGCTTCGATCTATGAGGAGAGCTTGAAGGAGAATACGGCTGAGTACGCAGATCAGAAGAGGAGGGCCAAGGACCTGGTACTACGGTAGGAGGAGCCGAACCAGCTAAGAGGATGGCAGTGGGGAGCTTTCCACCCCAGAGGTCACAAGGACGTACCTCTAGTAACCCTCAAGTTCCGTCGTAGAGGAGTCAGATACCGGAGCTGTGCAGGAAGTGTAACAGAGTTCATTGAGGACGATGTAGAATGGCAATCGGGACTTGCTACCAATGCGGTCAGTTTGGTCACTTCAACAAGGACTGCGTGGGCAAAGGAGGTGCTCAGAAACCTTTAGTGCCAGCACGAGTTCACGCACTTGTTCCAGGAGAGTCGGAGGAAGGATCGAAAGTAGTGACAGGTACTATCCCTATAGTTGGATTTGAAGCTTCAGTTTTGTTTGATTCAGGGGATACTCACTCTTTCGTATCTATTATGTTTGTAAGCCTATCTAGACTTGCAGTACAGACTTTGGAACCTTGTCTTGCTGTAACTACTCGCGTAGGAAAGAGTGTAGTTTGTAAGCGTGTAGTTTGCAGATGCCCTGTTAGAATCTATAGAAGAGTACTTCCCACAAACTTAGTTATTCTTCCTATGATTAGTTACGACGTTATTCTCGGGATGGATTGGCTAGCGAAGTATCTGGCGATTATTTACTGCACTCGGAAGCAAGTTACGCTTAGGCCATGGGGGGTAGGAGAAGTGGCGTACGTTGGATCACGAATAAGGTCTTTACCTCCAACAATTTCTGTCGTTCGAGCCAGGAAGCTTATTCTTGGAGGGCAGGTGCTTTTGGCGTTCGTTATCACCCCGGCGAAAGAAGAGAAGAATGACCTACAAGACATCCTTGTGGTCCGAGACTATTCAAATGTCTTTTCAGCAGACTACTCTAGATTGCCACCACAGAGAGAGGTCAAATTTGGAATCAAGTGTGTGCCAGGCACTAATCCTATATCGAAGGCACCATATAGGATGGCACCGTTAGAATTGAAGAAGCTAAAGGAACAGCTCCAAGAGCTTTTGGACAAAGGATTTATCCGCCCTAGTATATCACCGTGGGGAGCGTCGGTGTTGTTTATGAAAAAGAAGGATGGATTGATAAGGATGTGCATCGACTACCGAGAGCTGAACAAGGTGACAATCAAGAACAACTATCCTCTGCCAAGGATTGATGACTTGTTGGATCAGCTACGAGGAGCACACGTTTTTTTTAAGATTGATTTGTGCTCAAGCTATCACCAAGTGAGGGTAAAGGAAGAGGACATTCCTAAGACGGCCTTTAAAACTTGTTATGGACACTACGAGTTTTTAGTTATGTCTTTCGGACTAACTAATGCACCAGTTGTCTTCATGAACACGATGAACAGAGTCTTTCATGACTATTTGAACCAATTCATTGTGGTTTTCATTGAAGGAGAATACGGCTGAGTACGTAGATCAGAAGAGGAGGGCCAAGGACCTGGTACTACGACAGGAGGAGCCGAACCAGCTAAGAGGATGGCAGTGGGGAGCTTTCCACCCCAGAGGTCACAAGGACGTACCTCTAGTAACCCTCAAGTTCCATCGTAGAGGAGTCAGATACCAGAGCTGTGCAGGAAGTGTAACAGAGTTCATTGAGGACGATGTAGAATGGCAATCGGGACTTGCTACCAATGCGGTCAATTTGGTCACTTCAACAAGGACTGCGTGGGAAAAGGAGGTGCTCAGAAACCTTTGGTGCCAGCACGAGTTCACGCACTTGTTCCAGGAGAGTCGGAGGAAGGATCGAAAGTAGTGACAGGTACTATCCCTATAGTTGGATTTGAAGCTTTAGTTTTGTTTGATTCAGGGGATACCCACTCTTTCATATCTATTATGTTTGTAAGCCTATCTAGACTTGCAGTACAGACTTTGGAACCTTGTCTTGATGTAACTACTCGCGTAGGAAAGAGTGTAGTTTGTAAGCGTGTAGTTTGCAGATGCCCTGTTAGCATCTATGGAAGAGTACTTCCCACAAACTTAGATATTCTTCCTATGATTAGTTACGACGTTATTCTCGGGATGGATTGGCTAGCGAAGCATTTGGCGATTATTGACTGCACTCGGAAGCAAGTTACGCTTAGGCCATGGGGGGAAGGAGAAGTGGCGTACGTTGGATCGCGAATAAGGTCTTTACCTCCAACAATTTCTGTCGTTCGAGCCAGGAAGCTTATTCTTGGAGGGCAGGTGCTTTTGGCGTTCGTTATCGCCCCGACAAAAGAAGAGAAGAATGACCTACAAGACATCCTTGTGGTCCGAGACTATATAAATGTCTTTTCAACAGACTACTCTAGATTGCCACCACAGAGAGAGGTCAAATTTGGAATCAAGTGTGTGCCAGGCACTAATCCTATATCGAAGGCACCATATAGGATGGCACCGTTAGAATTGAAGAAGCTAAAGGAACAGCTCCAAGAGCTTTTGGACAAAGGATTTATCCACCCTAGTATATCACCGTGGGGAGCGTCGGTGTTGTTTATGAAGAAGAAGGATGGATCGATAAGGATGTGCATCGACTACCGAGAGCTGAACAAGGTGACAATCAAGAACAACTATCCTCTGCCAAGGATTGATGACTTGTTGGATCAGCTACGAGGAGCACACGTTTTTTTTAAGATTGATTTGTGCTCAAGCTATCACCAAGTGAGGGTAAAGGAAGAAGACATTCCTAAGACGGCCTTTAAAACTTGTTATGGACACTACGAGTTTTTAGTTATGTCTTTCGGACTAACTAATGCACCAGCTATCTTCATGAACACGATGAACAGAGTCTTTCATGACTATTTGAACCAATTCATTGTGGTTTTCATTGAAGGAGAATACGGCTGAGTATGCAGATCAGAAGAGGAGGGCCAAGGACCTGGTACTACGGCAGGAGGAGCCGAACCAGCTAAGAGGATGGCAGTGGGGAGCTTTCCACCCCAGAGGTCACAAGGACGTACCTCTAGTAACCCTCAAGTTCCGTCGTAGAGGAGTCAGATACCGGAGCTGTGCAGGAAGTGTAACAGAGTTCATTGAGGACGATGTAGAATGACAATCGGGACTTGATACCAATGCGGTCAGTTTGGTCACTTCAACAAGGACTGCGTGGGCAAAGGAGGTGCTCAGAAACCTTTGGTGCCAGAACGAGTTCACGCACTTGTTCCAGGAGAGTTGGAGGAAGGATCGAAAGTAGTGACAGGTACTATCCCTATAGTTGGATTTGAAGCTTCAGTTTTGTTTGATTCAGGGGATACTCACTCTTTCGTATCTATTATGTTTGTAAGGCTGTCTAGACTTGCAGTACAGACTTTGGAACCTTGTCTTGCTGTAACTACTCGCATAGGAAAGAGTGTAGTTTGTAAGCGTGTAGTTTGCAGATGCCCTGTTAGCATCTATGGAAGAGTACTTCCAACAAACTTAGTTATTCTTCCTATGATTAGTTACGACGTTATTCTCGGGATGGATTGGCTAGCGAAGCATCTGGCGATTATTGACTGCACTCGGAAGCAAGTTACGCTTAGGCCATGGGGGGAAGGAGAAGTGGCATACGTTGGATCGCGAATAAGGTCTTTACCTCCAACAATTTCTGTTGTTCGAGCCAGGAAGCGTATTCTTGGAGGAGGGCAGGTGCTTTTGGTGTTCGTTATCGTCCCGGCGAAAGAAGAGAAGAATGACCTACAAGACATCCTTGTGGTCCGAGACTATTCAAATGTATTTTCAACAGACTACTCTAGATTGCCACCACAGAGAGAGGTCAAATTTGGAATCAAGTGTGTGCCAGGCACTAATCCTATATCGAAGGCACCATATAGGATGGCACCGTTAGAATTGAAGAAGCTAAAGGAACAGCTCCAAGAGCTTTTGGACAAAGGATTTATCCGCCCTAGTATATGACAGTGGGGAGCATCAGTGTTGTTTATGAAGAAGAAGGATGGATCGATAAGGATGTGCATCGACTACCGAGAGCTGAACAAGGTGACAATCAAGAACAACTATCCTCTGCCAAGGATTGATGACTTGTTGGATCAGCTACGAGGAGCACACGTTTTTTCTAAGATTGATTTGTGCTCAAGCTATCACCAAGTGAGGGTAAAGGAAGAGGACATTCCTAAGACGGCCATTAAAACCTGTTATGGACACTATGAGTTTTTAGTTATGTCTTTCGGACTAACTAATGCACCAGCTGTTTTCATGAACACGATGAACAGAGTCTTTCATGACTATTTGAACCAATTCATTGTGGTTTTCATTAACGACATCCTGATATATTCAAAGACATCAGAGGAGCCCGATGAGCATCTACGGAAGACATTAGAGAGGCTTTGAAGGAAGTAACTCTATGTTAAACACGAGAAGTGCGAGTTCTGGTTGGAGAGCGTATCTTTCCTCGGATACGTGATTTCTAGAGAAGGTGTAGCAGTTGACTCGAAAAAGGTAAAGGCAGTGGTGGATTGGAGAAGGCCAACCAGAGTATTCGAGATCTGAAGTTTCTTAGGACTCGCTGGTTACTACCGACACTTCATCGAGGGTTTTTCAAAGCTATCGGGACCACTTACTGCTTTAACTAAGAAGAAGCTCCTATTTGTTTGGGCGGATGAGTGTGAGAAGAGTTTTCAAGAGTTAAAGAAGCACTTGATAACTGCTCCAATGTTGGCATTACCTATGGAATCTGGCAATTTCGTAGTGTATAGCGACGCCTCTAAGAAGGGATTAGGGTGCGTGCTTATGCAAAACGGCAATGTTATTGCTTATGTTTCACGCCAACTAAAGACTTATGAGTAGAACTATCCCACGCACGACTTGGAGTTGGCAGCAATTGTGTTTGCTCTAAAGATTTGGAAGTACTACTTGTATGGCGAAAAGTGCGAGATCTACATGGATCATAAAAGCTCGAAGTGCTTCTTTACCCAGAAAGAGCTTAACATGAGGCAAAGGAGGTGGTTGGAATTGATCAAGAATTATAATTGTGAGATCAACTATCATCCAGGAAAGACTAACGTAGTACTAGACATGTTGAGCATGAAATCAACGGTGGAGCTTGCCGCTTTTGGAATTTCTCAACCTCAGTTGATCAGGGAGTTCCCTGGGATAGGATTGGAAGTAGTAGGCGAAGGTGTGTGTGCACATTTGACTAACCTAGTGGTTCAGTCAGAACTACTTGCTAGAATCAAAGCCACTCAATTGGAGGACTCTGAGTGTGCCAAGATCAAGAAGTTGCTTAATGAAGGAAAGGCAAATGAGTTCTGTCTTAAGAACGATGGTTGCTCACCCATTTCAAGCAAGTATGTGTGCCAGAAAGTGGAGGATTAAGGAAGGAGATAATGAGTGAGGCTCATCGTTCCACGTACATTGTACATCCTGGTGGTACTAAGATGTACAGGGACGTGAAGGGATCATATTGGTGGAACAATATGAAGTGAGATATTGCAAGATTTGTGGAGCAATGCTCAACCTGCCAACAAGTTAAAGCAAAACATTAGAGGCTGGCAGGGACGCTCAAACCCTTGCTTGTACCTAAGTGGAAGTAGGATGAGATTGCTATGGATTTTATTTTGGGGTTACCTAAGACACTCATTGGAGAGGATTCCATTTGGGTATTAGTCGATCGTCTCACAAAGAGTGCTCACTTCATTCCCATGAAGGTTAAGGATTCGATGGATAAGTTGGCCAGACTATATATTCATAATATAGTCCGATTACATGGAGTACCATCAGCAATTATATCGGATAGAGACTCTCGCTTTACTTCGAGGTTTTGGCAAAGTTTACAGAAGGAGATGGGGACAGAGCTGAAGTTCAGTACAGCTTTTAACCCCCTGACAGATGGCAAGTAGAAGCGGACTAACCAAATTCTTGAAGACATGCTACGAGCTTGCGTGTTGGATTTCAAGGGTAGTTGGGTCCAGTACCTACCTTTGATTGAGTTTGCCTACAACAACAGTTACCAGGAGACTATTGGAATGCTGCCTTATGAAGCACTTTATGGACGTAAGTATAAGTCGCCCTTGTATTAAGACAACATCGGTGAAAGGCAGACATTGGGGCTGGAATTGATTCAAGATACTCGCGACAAGGTGCTCATCATTAGGGAAAGGATGAGTGCAGCTCAGAGTCGGCAAAAGAGTTATGCCGATATTTGGAGACAACCGTTGGAATTCAAAGTCAGAGACTATGTGTTCCTCAAAATATCACCCATGAGGAGAGTGATGCGATTTGGGAAGAAGGGGAAGCTCAACCCTCAATTTATTAGACCATTTGAGATTACCTAAAGAGTGGGAAGGTTGGCATACAGAGTTGCCTTACCTCTAGATTTGGTCGGAACGCATGATGTTTTTCATGTCTCGATGCTAAGGAAGTACATCGCTAAGCCCGATGTAATTGTGGAATACGAGCCGTTAGGGATCCAGGAGGGATTGACTTATTTTGAGGAACCGGTGAAGATTGTGGCCAGGAAGGAACAAGTGTTATGTAGCAAAATCGTTAAGGTACTATGGCGTAACCATGGTGTCAAGGAAGCATCATGGGAGGTGGAGCAAGACATACGGAGTCGTTATCCGGATTTGTTTGAGTGATTATGTATGACTCTTTTCTTCAAGATTATACTTGGATAGTATACCTATTTCCGTTTTGGGTAATGGAATAGTTGATTAAGAAAGAGTTTGTTTTTCTCTACAGGATCATGGCACCTATACCAATCGACCTAGACTATATGTGGAACTACTCGTTTTGTGAACTAATGGATTTAGGAGTAGAGATTGATGACGATTGGTATAGCGTTGGTAACATCAAGTATGAACCGCAAGATGACTTACGAGGTGATTTTCCGCAGTTGTTCGAGGATGATGAAGTGCCAGTTAATGGATGGGAAGAGATAGCCCAAGAAACTACTGAGCACGATACTGATGATACCACAGACGAAAGGTAACATTGTGTTCCTCTTTGAATGCTATTCTTTAGGTATTTTATCTAGAAACTTCGAGGACGAAATTTTTTTTAGGAGGGGAGAATGTAGTGACCCAAATAATTAACTAAGCTTAGGTCGCTTAATTAGAGGGTTAATTTGGGTTTTAAGTCACTAAGGATCTCTATAGGACCATTTTTGGGAATTTGGACTTTCAGACCGAACGTACGCTCCTATTTTTAGTAGAGGACGTACACATGGGGACCACCGTACGTACGCTGTCAATAGTACGCCGTACTCTTCCAATAGTATAAGGACATATGATAAGGGACCACCAAATGTACGCTACTTTTTGGAAAACCTCTGGTTAATAATTGGACGTACGATACAACCTTTAGACCGCTGTGTAAACAATACCGGACGTACGCCCAATAGTACCGGACGTCTACTACTTTTCAGAAGAGTTGGTGAACGTCTTCAGCTTTTCTACTCTATAAATTCTAACCCTACCCTCGCCCTTTTCTCGTTCAAACTCGCCCCCAGGCTCCCAGAAACCCTTTTGTGAGTGTGTGCTTGTGAGATTGTGTGTTTTGTAGAGAAGGAGAGGTATTTTCTTGAAGGTTGCTTCTTGAAGGTAACCCTCTACACCTAACATTTTCTTTCTAAGTCATTATGTTCTTTTAATACTTTCTAGAGTAGCTTAGATGTTGGGTTGAGATTTAGACATATTATACCTTTGATGTTGTTTAAAGTTGGGTTTAGCAATCCATTATGTTTTCTACTACATGGAGACATGGTTTTGAGATAAGTAGTCTTAGAAAGCCTCTTGGTAGCCCTAGAAATCGATTTGGGATGATAGGAGAACGAATGAACAAAACAAGGTTTTACCTGAAATGTTCTGGGCGAACGTACGACATTGGGACAGGACGTACGATCAAAAGCGTTACAGGGAACGCTATTTTTGTCAGGCATCCAATAGCTCATGTTTACATGCTCTAAGGTTGTGTCAGTCAGACCTAGGACTAATAGAAGGTTTTTCACAAATTTAGAGGACCCAAACTTGTGAAAGGAATACTCAGAGGATTTAATCGACCTAGGTGAGTTTTAACTCACATAATGCTCGCTGTTATTTTCCATGACTACAAGTCTATTTTGTGTATCAAAACATGCACATTTGCAACTTTCACGAATTACACTTGTTGCACATGAACTATAGATTTTTTAGAAAAATGTTGTGCTGAATATGTTAACAAAGTGAGACTTGTAAAAAGCATGCATGTAAAATATATACAAAATAAATTGCATCGTATGACATGGTATACCGATACGTGCGAGATAACGGCCATAGGTTTACTATACGTGTTAACTTTATAGTCAAATGTGTGTATTATATGGGCCTTAGATCCAATGGTTGTTTCGTGACTGCCGCAGCCTTAACGGGTGGCCACTACAGGACAGACATCATTAGCAGTGTGGGCCACTCGAGGTCAGACTCGGTCGTGCCACTAATGGGATGTATTGTAGCGTACTATGGCTGGGGCACAGGCATTGTATTACAAGTCTCTTGGGACAACGCTAACTCTGCTCTCCGATAAATCATACTCTTGAACTATGATTGTTACTTTATATCATATGCATATATTGTATATCTATATCACATTTATGATAAACTGTTATGATGGAACTGTTGCATACTTTATAAACACCAGAGTTAATTACAAAAATTGGCATGGGCATTATCTGCGTTAAGTAGTTAACATTCACTAAGTCTTTGGATTTACCCCTTTATTTTATGTTTTTCCTCCCTCTATTATGAATAATTGCGCGGTTTAGCTAGCTTAGATGGAGATACCTTTGGAGCAAACGTGGGTGATTGCGCAGGCGCGTTAGAGATGATATGGCAGCGTTCTTGGCGGATATGGGACAACCGGCGGCGGATCTATGGAACAGTCCGGCAATGTGGCTGATCTAGCAGACGTGGCAACACGTGGGTAACACTGTTGCAGCTTCGGGTGGCACGTGCAGTAGCCGATGGTGTGGGTCTTCAACAGATTGATAGATTTGTACCTCGCAAGCTTGATTCTGGGATTATTTTTCCAAATTGTGCTGCATTGAAAGCGTAGAAGAGACTAACAGGGAAGATGGAGTGCTTGGCGGTGTGTGGACGATCAGAATAGTGAGATTGCCGGAGAGAACGCCAGGAAACGTCAATGACGTTTATTGGAGGCCACAAGAAAGTGGCTCTGATTCCATGTTAAATATATTGTTGAATATATTGGAAGCAGAAGAAGGAATGAGAGAAGAGAGAAGAGAGAGAGAGCGGAAACATATAGGACTACATTATATTGAGTCTAATTGATATGATTACAGAGACCTCTATTTATAGAGAGACTATGAGTGATAGGCAAATAACCTAATAGATTAGGGAAACCTTAGAATAATATCTAATATATTCGGCTTCTTCCTCTCTGGGACATAGAAGGATCTTTCGTGCCTTCTCCTCTCTCTCTCTCTCTCTCGGACGGTTTTCTCATCTCGTACCCATTCTTAAAACACACATGCTAACTCAAGCATTAGAGTGCCTTCGGCTGCAGCCGAGGGTCCTCTAACCTCTTCTTTATTTTGCAGGCACACTATTCTCACATCGGAAACCCCATCTCAGCTCAACCACCATAATGACTGTCATGGTAGGAGATTCTCAACCCCGAAAATGATCCAATAATATATATATTGTTTTTTACTTGGGTTTTAGCTTCAAGAACCATTACTTTTTTCTTCTTCGAAGCAATTGACGATCAAGGGCAAGAACATCCTAATAGTCCAAGCCATGGCTCAGAGAGAAACGAACCCGTGAGATCAAGGTGGACTCGCAAGACGAAACTGTGAGAATAAGAAAACTGCTCGAGAAATTCGGTTCGGTCGGCGATGCAAACGTGTTCTACTGGTTTCAGAACTGGCGCTTGAGATCTGGCCGCCGTCAGCGCCAGATGCAGGCTTCCCTCGAACAAAGAAATCAGGCCCAAGTTGTCACTGGTGCAACTCAGTTCGAGAGCAGCTCCGGTATCGGGCCTTTGTCAACTTCTTTTCCATCTTCTTATCACCTTGGTGTCGCTCATCACTGTCATTTTGCCGTCTGCGGTCAACTTAGTTTCCCAGAAATAGAGCAGGGCTCCGCCGTGACGCCCGCTTTAAATTTGCAGTACCCAACCTGGTAAATGCATGGCTGAGACACTTAAATACTAATTTCCTTTCTCTTTAATCAATTTAACTAATTACTTGTAATCTTTATCAAAATTCAGAAACTTTAAAACTCTCGTTGCTGATCATTAGAATAATTAAGGGCGTTGGAGAAGAATGAATTATCAACTCTTTTGATGTGACAGTTTTTTTGTATTTTCATTTATATTATATAGTTCTCCTTTATGCTATATCTTTGTTAATCTTAAAGAAGCATTTTCGATTGATCAAATGGATCTTTGGTTATGTGTGAGATTTATTGGACATATATATATATATATGTACTTTTTGACGTTTTTCAGATGACGAAAACTCATGTCTATATATATATATATATATATATTAGTTTGTATGGAAAAAAGAAATAGCGTACTAGCTATTTCATGCGTTTTTCAGATGGTACTCATGTCAATTGTACCATCCCTGGCGCAAAAACCGTACCAGGTACAAAGCACAAAAACAAAGGAAATTAAGGAAGGAGGCAAATGAGGGGAAACCGCGTATAAAGAAGAAGGCAGTGGGTATCCTGTTTTGTAGTTACGTAATATTATAAGGAGATGCCAAAGTATTCGAGGTTTAAGCCAACCTTCATGGCTCCTCACCCTCCTCTCGTTTAATATAAAAAGTTTTAACACAGAAAAGGTTCTACTTTAGGCCATGTTTGCTTAACGTCACATATAATAAATTATTGCATGGTTTCTTGACCATCCATTTGGATTCTTCAATTCCAGCTATTTTTTTATTTTATTTTTTATATTTTTATATTTGCTTCTTCCAGCTTTCCATGCATTCCTTCACATGCACTTGCTGGCCGAAACCCTAGTTACAGAGTCCACCTTTCACACTTTGTCATTCATCTTATTCATTTTTTACCATTTTGACCCACTCCTTTCAAACTTTTGAGTATAAAAATGAAATTAAGAACCACATTTTCATAGAACCACAAAAGTTTAATTACATATGGTCAAGATATGTGCATTAAGTCATTCTTGTTGTTGAAATATATATAAAATATAAAATAAGAAAATTTGAAAATAACATGTTAAGGAAAATGTTAATATACCTAATTTAGAAAATATAAAATATTTCAACACTTGTGTCTCTTTTATGTCACTCCAAGAATGATGTGACATTTAAAATCACTATTTGATAAAAATTCAATAATGATCAATTATAAGCCCAATTAATAGTGATTTTAGAAGGCACATCATTCTTGGAGTAACACAAGAAGAACATAAAAGAGACTTTTAGCATTACTCTTTAAGGTCGAGCAGCAGCACTAAGAAAAAAGATCATCTTCATTTCATTTAAAATAGATAATATTCAATTAGTGTATTTTTAGAGAGGTAAAATTGTTTAAAAAAATTAAAATAACAATTTTACACCTCTAAAAAACACTAAATGAATACTATCTAGCACTAAGAGCATGTTTGAGATTATATTAGAGAGTTTAAAAAGTACTTTTAATACTTAAAAAACCGTGCCAAACAAAAGCTGGAGCATGTTTGGTAAAAAATTTTAAAAGTGCTTTTTTTACTTCTTTACTCTAAAAAAAGGCAAAAATGTACTTTTAACAAAAACTTAAAAATAAGGTTTTTATCAAAAAGTACATTTTTGACTTAAAAACTTAAACGCAATTTCAAACAAGTTTTAAGGCCTTATGTTGTTTTCTCATAACATAGTTACCAAGTTACCATCAAGTGTTGCTACCTATATATATATTCAGATTACAAAAATACATACAGGACTCGACAAATAATACAATTTAACTGAAAATGTCTTGAATTTAATTAAAACCCTTTTCGACAGATAATGATTTTTAAGTGTCTAAGAGCTGTTGAACTATACATTTTCTTCCCAAGTGGTGCAGAAAATGGGTAAAGGGTGACATTGTAATTTCACTCGTATATATATATATATATATTTCCAACCCTCTATATAGCTCCCCCCTTGAAAGCGGTTCTCCATGCGTTCATTTTGCTTTATTATTCTCCTAAATATATATATAAATAAATATATAAATATATATGTATATTGTTTTTTACTTGGGTTTCCGTTTAAGCTTCAAGAAGCATTAGTTTTTTCTTCTCGGGAGCTAGCAATGGAAGATGAAGGGCAAGAACATCCTAATAGTCCAAGCCATGGCTCAGAGAGAAACAACGAGCCAGTGAGGTCAAGGTGGACTCCGAAGCCGGAGCAAATCCTTATACTGGAGTCTATCTTCAACAGCGGAATGGTAAATCCCCCCAAAGACGAAACTGTGAGAATAAGAAAACTGCTCGAGAAATTCGGTTCGGTCGGCGATGCAAACGTCTTCTACTGGTTCCAGAACCGGCGCTCGAGATCTCGCCGCCGACAGCGCCAGATGCAGGCTTCCCTCGAACAAAGAAATCAGGCCCAAGTTGTCACCGGTGCAACTCATCAGTTCGAGAGCAGCTCCGGTTTGGGTGTCGGCCCTTTGTCAACTTCTTTTCCATCTTCTTATCATCTTGGTTCCTCGTCCTCGACTGGAGGACTTACCGGCAACGTCGACGCTGTCGGTCATCACTGTCTCTTTTCAGTCTCCGGTCAACTTGGTTTCCCGGAAATCGAGCAGGGCTCCGCCGCGACGCCCGGTTTATGTCCTTCAGATACTTTAAATTTGCAGTACCAATCTGGTAAATGCATGGTGCCTGAGATACTTCAAATAATTAAATCATCCAATTAATTTCCCTTCTCTTTAATTAATTTAACTAATTACTTGTAATCTTTATCAAAATTCAGAAACTTTATTTTATTTTTTTCTTTTCTCAGAGCTAGCTCTCATGTCAGTCAGCAAGCAGGGAATCTTCATTTATATTATATAGTTTTCCTTTAGGGTATATATATCTTTGTTAATTTGAAGAAGCGTTTTCAATTAAAAAAGCTGCACTTTAATTTCCACCTTAGATCTCAAATGGATCTAAATTTGGGTATGTGTGAGATTGATTGGACATACTTTTTGGCGTTTTTCAGGATTCATCACAGTGTTTATTAATGGGGTTCCAACAGAAGTTCCAAGGGGGCCACTTGACATGAAAACAATGTTTAGTCAAGATGTTGTGTTGGTCCATTCCTCTGGAGTGCCTCTACCCATCAATGAATTTGGCTTCTTAATGCAGGGGTTGCAGCATGGCGAGAGCTATTTCCTGGTAATTACCACTTCCTCATCATCAAATCAATTTCATTAACCAATTTTAACTAATTCTTACTCTTTTCAATTTTAAAAATTCTTCTTAATTAGCATTTTCCACTACTTCTTGAGGACTTTAAGGACATGTTTGGACTAGCTATTTTAATTACGGGATCTAATGGTTATTTTTCTATTTAATTTATGGTACTGATACCTTTGGGATATATATATATATATATATATATATATATATATATATATATATATATAAAGTTCATGCAGTCCAGAAAAGCAACTGATGAGATAAAATTTTGGAAACAGGTTTCAAGACCAGCTTAAGAAATAAAGCCGCACCAATCAATGGGAGAAATTCCAACCTCTTTTAATTCCTCTTGCTTATTGTCTCTTCTTACTTACTTCCTTTTTTTCTTCTTCTTCTTCTTCTTCTTTTTTTTTTTTTTTTCCTTTTTTTTTTTCGTTATTTTGTGTTTGTGGCTAGGCTTTTATCTATGTGGTTCCGGGTTACTTATAAATAAAAATGTTATTATATGATTATTAGAGTCTAATGAATTCTACATGCACTTATGTTTTATGTTTTTTTTTTTTTCTTATAACCCAGTTCTGCACTTTCTTTATATATATATATATATATATATATATATGTGTGTGTGTGTGTGTGTGTGTGTGTGTTAATTAATTGCTGAAGACAGCTAGCCATTGGACAATTGAATATTTGTCTTCCCTTTCAGTGTTGAGCGGGGGAAGGGGGGGGCTACTTGAGCACCCTTAGTTGTAAATAAAAAATGAGTGCACTTTTCATGAAGTTGGGCAAACATGCAGAACCCCTTTTAGTTCAATCAATGATGTTTGGTCCCCTAAAATGAAAATGAATCAATTACAATGCTACATTTTTTATTCTTTTCTTCGGAGAAAATGGAGGTTTGCAACTTTACCTTCTGACCAACCCCGCTTAGACTGCGATTATACTATTTTTTTCAAATGAATTCTTCTTTACATATACTACTACTGCTGCTGCTATCTGGGTCTGAGCTAACCAGTCATATCTATCAGATTAAAAAGAAGCTCTTGCTTTTCTATTCATCTACACCTAGCTAGGTTTTGCATGTTACAGTATATGATCCATCTTAATTGGTACAGAAACTCTTACTGTTGGTGTGTATTTGAGCTTGAAATTATGGATTCTCACACAAATAATATCTTTTTTTAGCAGAAGAAAATATATAGTAGAGATAAAGAGAGTATATATATATAGAGAGTATATATATATATATATATTTCTGATAGGTCGTGTGTTTTTTTTCACCTGTTTGTCATCTTGGAGTCCTGGGGTTCAGAGGCAGGGGGAGCAGGGGGCCGCTAACCCTGAGGATTCGTTTCCATATAACTGTGAGAAATTATTTTTGATATGTTGCTTTACTTAATTATGTTAACCCTAATTGTCTGAGAATATATATTTATGGTATAATTAGCCCCTACCAAAAAAAAAAAAAATTCCTACTCCTTTGTCAATGCCTCATTGAATTTCATATGGGTTGTGGGAGTATCCCACATAAGATTCATGTATGTGACTGATTTTTTTTTTTTTTCTTAAAATGAAAACCTAGATCAATTAAAACGCTAAACCCTAATCCTAATTGCATGAGAAAAGAAAACGCTAACATATTTAAACCCCCTTAATTATGTCCTCTTTTCTCTCACTTTTCTAAAAATTTTCAAGAGAGAAAACAACAAAAACCTCTAGCATATTCGGCCACCCCTTGATTTTCCAAAGATTTAAACTGCAAGCTTCTCTACAAGTTTTCATACTCCTAGTTGTAAGTATTTCAGTCTTTATATTTAATTTACATGGAAAATTTCATGTTTAATTAGTTTTAGTTATATATATATATATATATATGTTTAATTTATCAAGCCTATGTTTTTGCATGAAACCATTGCTTACATTTTTCCTAATATGCATGAAACATCATGTATAGAGAGAAAACATTGTTAGTTCATTCATATTAATTATTCAACATACAAATTGACTTTCATATGGTGTCGCTTAATATGTTCATGAAAAAGTCCTGTGATCACTTTGAAAACAGATATTATACATAATAACCACATATTTTAGGCAAAAATCGAGTTTAAACAACACAAATTTCTAAATAAATTTTCAAGAAAATCTATACTTATTTGAATCTCTTCCGGAAAGTTTGTGTAAAATATTCAAGAACATTATTTGATCAATTGTTTTTAGGTTATGTCCTCAAAGCAGCTAAGCTATGTCTTTTTAAGCCTTTTTAAATTTTTTGGTATAGAATTAAGAAACTAGTTAGGAGAAGGTCCAATTGGATCATTCTTGGCAATTCCCCCATTTAGAAAGGCACAGAATAATTTTAGAAAGTAAGAATAAGTCAATAATTGATTTTCTAAGTGAAAAATGCTTTTAAGTTGCTACAAGAAAATTAGTGAAGACAACATTGTCACAATTGCTTCATCCATAATGGTTATTAGCAATGACTTTTAATTTAAATATAATCTTTGATATGTTATTGTCAAGGACAGCAAAAGTTGTCTCTAATAGTGTTAGTGTCGCAAATAACCTAAGTACCTAAACTGACACGTTGTTGATAACTTTGTCTTGTTTTATATAGGGGAAACATCACTTTAAACCCATAAATTACCACACACGTTTTGAGAAGATCTCTTAAATTTCAAAAACCCTCAATTTCATCCATTAAACTTTCAATTTGATACAATGTAGTATCTTCTATCAGTTTTAAAATGTTAAAAGTGATAAAATGACTATTATAAATAAAATTCTTATAAAATGAATATTATATCCCCTGACATTTTTATAAAATTTTAAATTTACCTTTAATTTCAAATAAAAAAATAAAGTTATTATAAATAAAAAAATCACAAGGTGACCTACGGTTGGGTCACATTGTGACCTTTTTTTTTCTTCATTTTTTTTATTTTTTTTTAAATAAAAATTGAAGAGTAATTTTATCTTTTTAAGAATTTTTACTAAGGTTTAACTATAAAAATTAATCGATGGAGTAAATTGTATCAAATTAAAAATTCGAGAGGTGAAATAAGGGTGAAATTGAGAGTAGGTTCGGATTTCCTGTACACATATCTTTAAAATTTTCATATGCATAATTAGGACATGCATTGGAAGTGATGACACAGCCAAAAGATCATCGAACAGATTTCAACGTTTCCTAGAGAAAAGATAGAATATTCATTATATATATGAAATTAAAACCCAGACAAGAATTGTTGACATTCACAAAAAAAAAAAAAAAACTGCATTAAAGAACCTGCTATTTACACAAAAAACCACCGACAGTTTTTGATTGAAGGGTTGAGGAACATGTTTGTTGCACTATCATTATATATACTTTGACGACGGTTAAGAGCTCCAAAAATTAATGCTTAAAAAAAGGATTTTTTTAGAAAGTATAATTACATGAAACGTAATCCTCTCCATTTTATTTGAACTGAATATTATCCAGTTAGTAATAGTGGAAGGGTATTAATTACATGATGTCATGAAAGTAGAAATTATTCTAAGAAGTGTAAGCAGAGTAGATATATAATATTAGAATACATAATATGGTAAAATATTTATTTTACACGATAATTACATTTTAGAAGATTAATTGATGGTAAATGATTTGATTATCCTACTTATTTTTATCACCACATATATAGATTATAATCTTTTCTATTTAAGTATGATAGAATAGTGAAAAACTATGCAGAAAATTATCTCAAACCTTGTGTTTGTCAAAATGTTTAAGTTTCCTCTATAAACCTATCAATTTATCCCGTTATGAAATTATTTTCGAAATAAATTGGTATCCAAGCCAGGTTTTTTGAAGGATTCCCTACTTTGATTGTATTAGAAGTAGTGTTGGTTGTCTTCAGTGGCGGATACAAAGGAGGGCGGGCAAGGGCGCCCACCCGACCCTCCAAAAATTTGACTTTTTTTTAAAGGGTATATATATATATTATTTAGTTCCGCCTCTCCTAATACGAATTCTTAGATCAACCACTGATTGTCCTCACAATAGTTTTACTTTTGAAAAATTCTTTAAAAAGGTTTTCACTTCGGCCTTAAAATTATTGTGTTTACTTGATTTTATCCTTAAATAACTACATATAATATCACCAATGATGTCTTTTTTCTATTTAAATATATATAAACATGTATAAAAATATAGAAATGATGTCGTATGTAATATGGTATTATCATATTACAATAAAAACGATGTTGTTTTTATTTTATTTTTTATGTTTTACTTTTTAAAATTTTTTCTTTAAAATGCGATTAACGGTTATTAGGGCCATAACTGCTAACCATAAGCAATTAGCAGAGGCAGTTAGTAAATTTTACTAACCACAACCGCCTTTTCACCCCTATAATCGTCCCATTCTAAATATTAGTTATTAGACAAATTTCAGCTATCATCCCCATGATATAGCGCCGCCATTAATGGAGATGGCCACTATAATCATGCCAGCTAGTGCCATCCTCACCCCATCTATATAAATTAGGGGTAATAATTCGTTTTGCATATCGGGCTTGAGTCGTGTTGAGGCATGTGTATAAGACTATATAAGTCAACCCTAATCGGACCCCTTTAATTAAACGGGTCAAATCCCTCAGTCCTAACCCTCTAATTTTGTATTAGGTTCATGTTGAGTTTGCGGGTCATATCAAAAATAGCCTGTCATTATGTCCCGTGTCAGATTCAAATTGTGTCGAAACATAGGTATAAAATTATATAGGTTAATCATAATTCGACCCATTTAATTAAACGGGTTACACTTCTCACCCTAACCCTTTAATTTCATTTCATAGGATACTTGTTGCTAGTTTTATTAATAGCGCCAGCTAGATCTCTCCTAATAATAGTAAAACTTATGGGGCAATGTCCAGGAAAGAAGCATGCGACAGTTGTTTCCTGGGATCATATTCATACTTTGAGTGCTCCCATTCCCATATATATAGAAGTAATTGTTTTTATAATTAATTTTACAAGTTGATAAAACTGCATGGCCAGTACGTGGATTCCCTCTTGAATGGAAACCTCAAAACCCAATGAAAATATCAGCAACTTGGCTTCCACACCGACCATTATAACCAATCCAAAGCAGACGGATGTTTGTTATTTATTTATTTATTTTTACTTGATAACATTAGGGCTCGCCTACCCAGAAATACCATGTGAGTGCAGAATTTACAAGTATTATAAAAAAGAAATTAATAATATTTACGTTAGATTCTATAGTTCTAGATCCCAAATCCTCACTGTGCTTGTAAAATGCAGGTTAATTTGTTGACCAGGAAACAGCTCAGTCAACCCTGCTGTTGGAGAATTCAAGGTGGTCAAAATTTTCAATCATGCTCATGATTTGAAGCGTTACAGAAATGTCCTATTGCTTTTAACAAATCCAGCAGGGTTTGTCTGGATTGATCATGTGAAGATTGTGGGGATTCAAGTTGAACAAATATAGTATTTCCATGCCTGCTATTGTCCAAAACAGTAGTACAATATGTATTTGCTTCTATTAATTTTCTTAATGGATATTGCGCTTACCCTTTAGCTCCACGGTTACATTATTATAATTAAGTAGCTTTTATTTTTCCTTTTTGAGAAATTTTTTTCATAGATGAAAAAATGGTCACGTGATGCGTGCATGACCATTTTGGTGTGGTCGTGATTGTTCGAGACTATGAGAGAAAGGTTCTAGCAATAATGTATTCTTCGAGGATGTTCACCACTGATTCAGCTGTTGATGTAAACTACAATGCCTGGGAGTATATGAGGAAGACCCGAAGGGATGGTTGTGTGAAGACGCCCCACAAGATGGTGACACGATCCCAGACTCGCGCGGCAATGGAGGTAGTCCCTGGAACTGCGATCGATCGCACCTTGACTGCGATCGAGCACAATGCACCTGATATGGAGGAGGTTGTCTCTGGAACTGTGACCGATCCACCCCTGCATCTGCAATCGAGCGCATGATCGAGGACACAAGTCCCTAGAAGTGCGACCGAGCCTGGGAACGAGCGTACAAGTCCCTGGTAGTGTGATCGACCACACTATACCTGCGATCAAGTGCACTTGGGAAAATCTATGTTAATTTTCCACTGTTATTTGCTTTAAACCGACTTTGTTTACTTGTTTTGCTAGGATTAGGGTTGTGGGAGCCCTAAATCCGTCCTTTATTAGTATTAGGGGTCTTGGGGCTATAAATACATGATTATAGCCTCTTAAAAAGACAGTTTATGTTATTTGATCAGTTTTCTCTCAATAAGAATTACTCAGAGGAGTTTTCTTCATAATTTCCCTTGAAACCTTACATAGACTCTATAGTTTTGAGAAGAATTCTCAGATCTTTGATAAACTCAAGATCTCAGAATTATTTATCATTTTTCTTGTATTATTTTTTTTCGCTTTCACTTAGTCAAGCTACATTAGTTGGTATCAGACCTCAGTCACTTTCCATGGCGCCAAACACAAGAGGAAGGAAGGGCAACCGCTTTGCAAGCTTACACGACGTGTATGAACACAATGATTCAGTTCATGAAGAACACGAGGTGACACAGGGAAGGCGCAAGGAAAGGCAGTTTGCGGCTATGAGGGATCAAATTGAAGACCACACCACCCAACTGGCCAACGCAAGCCTCCATGACTGGCGTCTACGTCGACCCCCACCACACGTGCCGAAGGAGGAAGACGAAGGCGATGACGGGTATGGATCTGCAAACCCTTTTACGGAGCGCCAAACGCAGGGCTGTCGACCTTCCTACGCAAGCTCATGCTAATCGGTGGGAGAGCGAATTCAAACTTGAGATTCCAGAATTCTGATGTAGACTACAATGCCTAGGAGTATATGAGGAAGACCCGAAGGGATAAAGGTGTGAAGACACCCTGAAAGATGGTGACATGATCCCAGACTCGGGCAACAAAAGAGGCAGTCCTTGGAACTACGACTGATACTCCCCTGTTTTGGAGAAGGAGGTCCCTAGAACTGTGACCGATACTCCCCTGTTTCTGTGATCGAGTGCATGATTGAGCGCACAAGCCCCTAGAACTGCGACCAAACCTGCGATCGAGCGCAAGATTGAGCGCACAAGTCCCTAGTAGTGCGATCAATCACACTCTACCTACGATCGAGCACACTCGGGGCCTTTTATGTTATTTTTCCGCTGTTATCTATTTTAAACCGACTTAGTTTACTTGTTTTACTAGGAGTAGGGTTGTAGGAGCCCTAATTCCATTCTTTATTAGTACTAGGGGTTTTGGGACTATAAATATATAATTATAGCCTCTTGAAAAGACAATTTATGTTATTTGATCAGTTTTCTTTCAATAGGAATTACTCAGAGGAGTTTTCTTCATACTTTCCTTGAAACCCTAGATAGACCCGATAGTTTTGAGAAGAATTCTCAGATCCTTGATAGACTCAAGATCTAAGAATTATTTATCCTTCTTCTTGTATTGTTTTACTCGCTTCCACTTAATCAGGTTGCATCAAATTCCAAGGGAGTCTTCAACCCGAGGAATTCTTGGATTGGGTGGTGGCAATTGAAGGGGTACCGGAAGATCAACAAGTTTCTTTGGTTGTAACCAAGTTTCGGGGAAGAGCTGTGGCATGGTGGTAGCAATTGAAGCAAGCTAGGGCGCGGAAAGGCAAAAGAAAGCTCGACAATTGGGAGAAGTTGCTAAGAAAGATGCGACCCGCCTTTTTGCCCCTCAATTATCTCCGAACCATGTATCAACAGCTGCAAACTTGGAGTCAAGGTTCGAAGTTCGTGGATGAGTACACGAAGGAGTTTTACAAGTTATTGACACAAGTTGATTTGTCCGAATCGGATGAACAATTAGTGTCCCACTATATTGGGGGTTTGCGGCCATAAATCCAAGATACATTGAACCTCTTTGACCCCGCCAAGGTGTCGGAGGCCCACCAAAGGGCATTGCTAATTGAGAAGGCATCGGCCCGAGGCTCTTTAAACACATTTGGGCATGGCGGCGGTGGAAGCTACAACCGATCAATGGGTCCGTTCACAGCTTGGGAGACCTTTCCTCAATTGACTAGCTGAAGTAAAAACCCTGCAATCGTGGGGCATCCAAGCCGACCCTGGGTTACGATCGAGCCCAAGTGTTTTCGGTGTGGGGAGTTGGGTCACCGGATGGTGGATAGTCGCAAGGGAGAGAAGTATGGTAAGGCCCTACTCATAGATTCAGGAGAAGCCATCGATGAGCAAGGCGATGGAGAAGAGCAACAAGCAAATTTCGACGATTTCGGTGGGGTCGATGAGGAATTTGCTACTGGGGATGACACTCCTCTATTGATGGTTAGGAGGATATGTTATATACCTCGGAAGGTGGAGGGAGACGACAGGCAGCGCCATAATCTTTTCCACACAATTTGCACGGTTGGAGGTAAGGGATGCAAACTTGTTATTGATGGGGGCAGCTGTGAGAACGTCGTGGCTGAAGAAGTGGTTAGGAAGTTGGGCCTTGAGACGGAGAAGCACCATACACCATATCGCTTGGAGTGGCTCAAGAAAGGGAACGAGGTAATTGTATCTAAATGTTTCCTTGTGAATTTTTCCATTAGGAAGAGGTATAAGGATAAGACATGGTGTGACGTGGTGGTGATGGATGCATGCCATATACTACTCAGGAGACCATGGTAATATGATAGGAATGTGCATCATGACAGAAGGAAGAACACCTGCAGTTTTTTGGTGGACAATGTGAAGCTCACTCTCCTACCTGATCCTGGAGAAGGGCCCAAACCTTCAATAGGGACAGGTTAAACTTTGTTGGCTAGACATGAGTTCATTAAGGAGATGCTAGAAGTGGATTGTGGGTATCTACTAGTGGGTAAAGAAAGCAATAAAATAGAAGAGGTTCCAGAAGAAGGCAAGGGGTTAGTAGAAGAATTTGCAGACGTATTTCTGGTTGAATTACCCGATGAGCTACCCCTTCTTCATGACATACAACACCAAATTGATTTGGTGCCGGGGTCGAGTCTGCCTAACCGACCACACTATCGCATGAGCTCCAAAGAGCATGAAGAGTTAAGGCGACAAGTAGAGGGGTTATTGGCCAAAGGGCATATTCGAGAGAGTTTGTGTCCATGCGCGCTACCGGCTTTACTCACTCCCAAAAAAGATGATTCATGGACGATGTGCATGGATAGTAGGGCCATCAACAAGATCACTATGAGGTATCAATTTCCTATTCCCCGATTGGATGACTTGTTGGACTAATTGAGCGGGGCAATGATATTCACGAAACTGGATCTACGGAGTGGGTATCATCAAATTTGGGTGCGGCCAAGTGATGAGTGCAAAACAGCGTTTAAGACGCGAGAGGGGCTTTTTGAATGGTTGGTGATGCCATTCAGATTATCTAATGCACCTAACACATTCATGAGAGTGATGAACCAAGCTTTTCGGCCTTTTATAGGGAGGTTTGTAGTGGTATACTTTGATGACATACTTGTTTACAACCCCGATAGAAAGACACACATTCAACATGTGAGGGAAGTACTTCAAGTGCTTCGAAAAGAGAAGTTCTACGCATCGCTGGCCAAGTGCTCATTTACGATAGATTCGATGCTTTTTCTTGGCTATGTGGTGTCTAAAGACAGGTTGGCGGTGGACGACTCGAAAGTGGCAGCCGTTTGGGATTGGCCCATTCCTACTACATTACATGAGGTGAGAAGTTTCCATGGATTGGTTTCATTTTATAGGCGTTTCATTCATGATTTTAGCACCACCATGGCGCCTATCACAGAGTGCATAAAGGCGGGAAAATTCTCTTGGAATGAGGCAGCTACTGAAGCATTTGAGTTGATTAAACTCAAGTTGACATCAGCACCATTGCTTGTCCTTCCGGATTTTGAATTGCCATTCAAGTTGCATTGTGATGCTTCCAAAGTCAGCATTGGAGCGGTATTGAGTCAAGGTGGGAGACCGGTGGCATTCTTTAGTGAAAAGTTGAGTGGTTCAAGGCTCAACCATAGCACCTATGACGTGGAGTTTTATGCATTGGTGCAATCATTGAGGCATTGGAGCTCTTACCTAGCCTACAATGATTTTATCTTATACTCGGATCATGAGGCATTGAAGCACCTCAATATTCAAGATAAACTGCCCTCCCTACATGCAAAGTGGGCTGCATATGTGCAACAATTCTCTTTCACCGTCAAACACAAGTCGAAAGCTTTGAACAAGGTGGCCGACACTCTTAGCTGGAAGTCAACACTCTTAGTCGGAAGTCAACACTCTTGACCACCATGGCGAATGAGGTAATTGGTTTTGACCTTTTCAAGGATTATTTATCAACTGACCCTCTTTTTGGCCTTATTGTTGATGATGTATCTTCAGGATCTCGAAGTGATTTTGGGCTGCATAATGGATTTCTTTTCAAGGGCACGCAGCTATGCATTCCTGATGGCAGTCTCCAATTTCAAATTATTCAAGAGCGCCATAATGAACGGCACATGGGGCAGGACAAAACTTTCCAGCTGGTGGCAGAAAAGTTTTATTGCCAAGCATGAGGAAGGAGGTGGAGAAGTTGGTGCACTGTTGTAGGGTGTGCCAAGTATCAAAAGGAGCGGCTACAAATGCCGGTTTATATTTGCCGCCACCTATTCCGAAGGGCCCATGGACTAATGTGAGCATGGATTTTGTGTTGGGTTTACCTCGGACCCAAAAAGTAAATGATTCCATCTTTGTGGTAGTTGATCAATTTTCTAAGATGGTTCATTTTATTGCGTGTAAAAAGACTACTGATGCCGTGAACGTGGCGCAATTGTATTTTCGAGAGGTCTACCGCCTCCACGGCCTACCATTGTCCATAGTGACATGTGATTCCTTAGCCACTTTTGGCGGTGCTTATGACAATTATTTCACACGAGGCTTGATTTCAGTAGCGCTTACTACCCAAAAATGGACAGACAAACAGAGGTTGTTAATCAGTCCTTGGGGGCGTTGTTTAGAGTTTGGTGGGTGAGCACTTCAAGTCGTGGGACCAACAGTTGTACCAAGCTGAGTTTGCTTACAATCGGTTCGTCAACCGGAGCACCGGCCTTAGTCCATTCACCATCATCTATGGGAGTAATCTGCGGGCGCCACTGGATTTAGCACCTCTCCCTGATTTAAAAAGGATACACACCAAGGCGGAGGAACTTATTGCACAAATACAAGAGGGCCACAAGTTAACCATCAAGAACCTACAAGAATCAACGGCAAAGTACAAGGCGGATGCGGACAAGAAGCGGCGTGCTTTGGAATTTGAAAAAGGTGATTTTGTATGGGCGGTACTAACTAAAGATAGATTTCCTATTGGTGAGTGCAATAAGCTAGCGGCTTGCAAGATTGGTCCGGTAGAGATTGTGAAGAAGGTTAACCCCAATGCTTATTAGTTGAAATTGCCTAGCCACATCAAGACGTCCGATGTTTTCAATGTCAAGCATCTTGTGCCGTTTATGGATGATTCGTCGGAGGAGGATGCGAATTCGAAGGCGAATTCTGTTCAACCTGGGGAGGATGATGTAGACTACAATGCCTGGGAGTATATGAGGAAGACCCGAAAGGATGATTGTGTGAAGACACCCCACAAGATGGTGATACGATCCCAGACTCGCGCGGCAACGGAGGTAGTCCTTGGAACTACGATTGATCGCACCTTGACTGCGATCGAGCGCAGTGCACCTAATATGGAGGAGGTTGTCTTTGGAACTGCGATCGATCCATCCCTGCATCTGCGATTGAGCGCATGATCGAGCGCACAAGTCCCTGGAAGTGCGACCGAGCGCACTGTCGAGCGCACAAGTCCCTGGTAGTGCGATCGATCACACTATACCTGCGATTAAGCACACTCGGGGAAATCTATGTTAATTTTCTGCTGTTCTTTGCTTTAAACCGACTTTGTTTACTTGTTTTGCTAGGATTAGGATTGTGGGAGCCCTAATTCTATCCTTTATCAGTATTAGGGGGCTTGGGGTTATAAATACATGACTATAGCCTCTTGAAAAGACAATTTATGTTATTTGATCAGTTTTCTCTCAATAAGAATTACTCAGAGGAGTTTTCTTCATAATTTCCCTTGAAACCTTAGATAGACTCTATAGTTTTGAGAAGAATTCTCAGATCATTGATAGATTCAAGATCTAAGAATTATTTATCCTTCTTCTTGTATTGTTTTATTCACTTCCACTTAGTCAGGCTACATCAGCTGTGGCGAAGGCTTATGCGGTGTGGAAGGCTGTAGTTTTAAGCAGAGAGTTGGGTTTTCACAATGTTATTTTGGAAGATGATGCCTTGAAAATTGTACATGCACTATGCAACGAAGCGCAATCATGGAGTAGATATGGGAATTTGATAGACGGTTCGAAGCTTATTTTGGATGGTCTCCAATCCTGAACACACTAGGATAAAGGCAAACATGGCTGCCCATCTTTTGGCAAAATGTGGAGAAAATTTGGATAAAAGAATTTCTGGGGTTTCTATATGATATTGTAACCACTAAAAATTGTATGATTCAATGTTTTATTAATGAAAGCCTGAAATTTCACTTTAAAAAAAAAAAAAAAAGGCATGGATTCCCCTATAGCAAACGAATTTTCTGAAGATGCAGTATTTAACTTCATTACTTGAATATATGCCTGTCTAAAGTGACTATATAATGTACTAAATGTATTCTTTATTTATTTTCAATTGATTATATTAAAGGATTTGAATGACAACGCAACTTGGGCAACATAGATGAAATAATAAAATAAGAAAGAGAAAGAAAACAGAGAGCGGAAGTGGAGATACACGTGTGAGCTACATCTTGTATATTCACGGTCTCTTATATTTATTGAATTGTCTTAAACTATTAAATAGATCTCTATTTATAGAGATGCAATGAGTAGTGAGTAAGAAACCTAAAATACAAAAGGAAATAAAATAAGGAAAATATAAAATATTCTAACAAAGAAAATAATATATTATAACAGGTGCTTTCGGAGTGTCGGGTTCTTTGAGAATCTATCAAGAATTACCTATGTATAATGTTAGATGAAAGACGCGTGTTTTCTTTGTCTCCTTCAAAATTAATGTAGTTTTTTTAATCACAATTGAATTTGTAATAAATAATTTTTAAATTTTGATTCAATAATAGTTTTAAAAGTCACGTCAATATTAAAACGACATGAATTTTTCTTCTAGCTAGCATTCCTCATGTTTTATTGCACAAAATACAAGGCAACTAATAATCACCATATTCCAAAGATTGTCCAAAAGGTGGTTTCTGTTAATGGCATCATCAGAATCCTGATGTTCGTGCTTTTCCAGCAAGTCGATTGGTATTAATTGCAAGAGATCGGGATCAGTACTCCAGATGATCACTGCAATGCTGACAAGATGGCTAGTCCCAGAGAGGCAATCCTATAGCTCTTTGATTGAATATTTCTCCAATTTCTTTGAAGGATAAGCCAATGAACATTCTATTCCCACAAACAGTTCAGCCTTTCAGCCTGCAGAAGATTATGTTCTTGACCAGCTTTTTGAGTTGATATGTATAATTAATGTATTACTCAGGAAAAGAAAAAGTTCATGAATTCATTGAATAGTTGGAAGCAGAAATGGTCTACTTATGTCTGCTAAAAATTCATGGAATAAATTGAAAGCGTGTGTGTTTTGGATGATCAGCAAGATACGAAGAGTGCATTATATATATGATTTTCATAAAAAAATAAAATAAAATAAAAACATAGTCAATAGTATGTGTCCTTAACTACTAACACCAAGCTATCCTTGTTATGTTTAACCAGTGAATTGGTGCAGATAACTTTTGGATCCAGTCATTTTTTACACAAAATATATATACATAGCAGCGTTTGTAACAAATGCTGTTAATATTGTTGTTTTATCACGCTGGCAAACAACAATGAATTAAACTACAGTATTGTCTTATATATTGGCGCTTTGTTTACAGATGGTATGTTTTACTGTTGTTTTGGGCTTGAATAAAATTATGGTTGGCAAAACAAGTTCCTGTGTTGAGTTCAGGTTGACCTGCTTGACCCTTCAACTTTATTAAGGTCAACCCAAACACGATTCATTTAGCTAAACACGTCAGAATGTGAACACGACACAAGTCACGACCCATCTGACCCGTTTAGTTAACAAGTCGTGTCGGGTTGAAAAGGTACTGTTGGAACTACGATTGGAAAAACAAGAATACGTAGCGGAAAATAATAATTCTCAAACCAAGATCAAACTGTATAAAAAACAAGTAAATAATTTTGCTATTTAAATTAAACTACAGAACAATAATTATTTATTTGTAGAAAATGGCCACTCCTTTGCATTTATCTCTCTCAACTTGGATGTCATGAGATGCCACGTGAAAAGTTTTAGAATAACGTGTTTACTTTCATTCAAGGGTCATATAACCCTATCTTTCTGGCCCATTTTCAACCCAATTTTGCATCTCAAAAAATTTGGCCCAAACAGTACCTTGTGAACGTGAAATATTAATTTTGGATTCTAGAAGCCCATAAATTCTTTTTTGACCCTTAATTTTTTTTTTTTAATAAGTTCACTCAACTCCCTCAAACTACTACCCCAACGGCAATCTACCCCTTAAACTATCAATTGCGACAATTTACCCCCCAAACTGCAAAAACAATGACAATGTACCCCAAATTTTAACAAAATGACAAAATTACCCTTACTAAAATAAAAAGAAAAATACTAAAATTAAATTTTTTTTTTCAAATTTTTAAGGGTATTTTTGTCTTATTAAAAATTTTATAGAGGTAATTTTGTCATTTTGCTAGTATTGAGGGGTAAATTGTCATTGTTTTGGTAATTTGCAGAGTAAATTATCGTAATTGATAGTTTGGAGGGCAGATTGTCATTGGAGTGGTAGTTTGAAGGAGTCCACTAGTGGTAGTTTGAAGGGGTTAAGTGGACTTTACCCAATATATATATATATATATATATATATGGAGAGGTGTGATTACATTTACTACATTGAGCTATGGGGGACCATAGTCTTCCCTTAAATTTTATTTTTCTTTACTTGCCTTTGCCAAATGATCCTAACCCTTGATGGTCCTGAAGCCTTAGAAAATAAATAAATAAATAAAAATAAAACAAAATAAAATTCTAAATTGTTCTCATCCTATCTTCTCACTCTATTATTGTCCACTACAAGAGTCATACATCATTATGAGCTTCTATAAATTAACATAATTTAAAACAAATACGTCTTAAGACTCTATTTGTTTCGACATAAAATGTTTTTCCTATTTTTCAATATCAAGTATGACCGAAAATTATAGTCAAACTGAAAACATTTTTTAAAACCATAAACCAGTTTTCAAGTTTAAGCTTTTTCTTTTTGCACATACTCTCTCTCGCAATTCATTATTCACTGCTACTCGAGTTTGCTAGAATTTGTCACCAATTGCCAAAGTCCACTGCCAACCATTGAAGTTTCCCGGCATCCACTGACAGACACTAATCACTGCCATTGGAATCCATTACGGTGTTTTCTGAAAGTCAATGGTCTTTTTTGCCGTCATTGTTTTTTTGTTCAAGCCAAACGCTAAAAAGTATTTTCAAGAAAATCGTTTTTAAAATTTCATTGAAAATATTTTCCATTGTAAGCTTAAAAAATAAAATGCATCTTTTTTCTTTTCATCAAGGGTTGGATTACAAAATGATAAGCATTTTTCTCTTTTTATAAATGCCTCAGCCATGAGAAAAAGTAGGATTTGATCCCAAAACATAAATCAGAAATCTCTCTCTATCTGGGTGGCGTCCCAAGAAGCAGGTTTCTTTTCTTGTCATTTTTGAAATATTAAGCCCAAACATCCAAAGAAGCAGCCCTGAAAAAGAATGGGCCAAGATGGGTTTCCATTTCCTAATATTTTTGTGGGCTGGGCCTGGGCAAAAGCTGTAGCTGCCTGCAGTATTCTTGTCCACTGTCCAGTAGTTTCCAATATCATTGCATTTTCTAAGCTCTCTTTGAATTAAAACACCAATCCCTTAACGGATACATAAAAGCATCCATCTCAAAATTCATTCATCTTGTTTTTTTTTTTATGTGTAATTATCACCCTGATGTAGTAAAGAGGAATGCTTCGATTGTTCCTGGTGTTTCTCTTGATTCTATGATACTGTTTTCTAAAGAAGTAGGAAAAAAAAAAAAAATTACCCCATTGGTCTATCGTATTTTTTTTTAAAAAAAAATAATATCCACGTAAGATCAGGAAAATACCAGAAAGAACTATAGCATTTCTTTGTGGTAAAACCATTGTCTCTCTTTATTTATTAGAGATATGTTATACATCTTTCCTTAGTTCTGCTTCCATCCTCTCACTTTTGAAAATTACAATTGGATATATGGCGTGAAAGTTAGCATTGGATTTATCGGCCATATATCCAATTGTAATTTTCAAAAGTGGAAGGATGGGAGAAGAAATATAGCATTTTTCCATTTATTTCTTCTAATTTTCAATTTAAGGTATCTTGGACTTTGAGACAATTTACAAGATTAAGTGTTATTAATTAATAATTATATAACCCGAAATGAAATTGGTTCCGAAATAATATATATATATATATATATATATATTTTTTTTTTTTTCTGGTAAAACTAACAAAATTTTTTGATTTTTAAGTCAAATATTGATGTACAAGTCAAAGCACAAAGATGTAAAGAAGCCCAATTAGACCAATTCTTCTGGCCCATCACAAACACGTGCCAAAACACACATGACAAGACACCTTATGTCCAGGTGAAACCTCATTTCACCTGCCATCATAAACACATGCCTAATTTGCATGTCATATCTCAAAACAGTCCATGATTTTGGATCCTTAATGTCTATTCTCTTTACCAAATGATCCTCAATTTTCAATTTTACATGGATTAAACAATTTATAATCTCTTATTATCAACTTAATGTTGGGAAAACTTAAGGCTCTTCTGATGACAACATTTTTTAGGACAATTTTTTACTTTTTAACAAAAACAAAAAATATTCACAACTTTTATCTTTATATCATATCATAATTTGAAAAAAAAAAAAAAAAAATACTCTCTGGAAACAATTTACCAAACACTTCTTTAACGAAAAAGAAAAAACCAACCGATTTTGGGTTTTAATTCGAAAACACTTTTCAAAAACAAAATCGAAACCAATTTACCAAATCAGCCCATTAATCTTTTAAAACTTGCCAATGGTACATAATTTGCTAAATTTTCTTGGGAGGAATATGCTGGCAGCAAAATGTGTGGACCAAGCTGGATGTTTGGCGCCGGCAGCAGTGGAGGCGATGGCGTTTCTTGTGGCTATACGTTTATGTAAGGAATTATGTCTCCCTCAAGTGCATTTTGAAGGGGATGCAAAGGCTGTGATTGATGCAGTAAACTTGAAGGAGAAGGATAGTAGCTGGATGGGGCACATCATAGAGGACATAAAATTGGAACTCCAGGGATTCCAAAGGTGGCAGCTCACTTTTATTGGGAGGAAAGGTAACCAGGTGGCTCACTTATTAGCCAAACATGCTATGAAATATCCCCATGAATTTTGTTGGAAAGATATACCCCTGATTGTATACGTGAGGCCGTGCTCTCAGAGCAAGTTGCTCTAGATGCCTGAATTTTAATGAGAAGTCTGCAGTTTATCAAAAAAAAAAAAAATTTGCTAAATTTTACACAGATGTCGATGGGAGCATTTGTCCTGTATTAATTGTTCAGAAAAAAAAAAAATTAAAAAAGAGGAAAAATGTATTAATTGGTGGTCAAAGAAAGGAAACCAAACACCAATGAAATTCAGCATTGAAAAGTCATGAAAGATGGGCGCAGGTGCATTGATTGAGTCAGTAAACCAAAGAGAAGCAACTTTGGCCTTGCCTCACACAGAAAAACAAAAGAGGAACCCCCTTGTAATTCTAAATGCTGAGAATAACTCCAAAACATAGTTTTCTAATTATTTTGAAACCTCAAAACTCTCTCTTTCTCTCTCTCCCTCTCTCCCTCTCTCCCTCCTATATATTTTTTTTTCCTTTATCTGGAACTAAACTGTACATTGATTGTTGATGTAACTCCCGCATGCTCACTTTTGTTTGTTTGAATCAGACAAACTCTTTTGCCATTTTCCTCTGTTTTCTGCCTCTCCATGCGCTTAAGCCAAAACCCACCATCTCTTTTCATGAAGCCCTCACTCCAAGGAAATCAATGAAGGGCATGTTGATTCTTTGCCTCATTTTTTCATTTTCCCCTGACACTGAGATATCTGTCTTATTGGTGCCAACTGACTCGGCTACAGAGACTTCTGAGTTTGAATCTGAGTGACCAGATTGATCCGCACCACCCACTGTTGTTGTAGTCCCACGTTTGCAGAACCCACTCCCAGTGCTGTAGAACTTGTCAAAATCCCCATCTCCCATCTTCACCACCACCTTATCTCCAGAAGAATCTGCGACCCGAAACCAAGAATGAAAAACTAGTACTAATTCAATAATTTCATTGGAAAAGGGAAATATTGTGTAAAAAAATTGTTATTTGTGATTTAATCAATCAAAGGAGAAACGAAAAAAAAAAAAAAAAAATTGTGACAAACATACCCAACTGTGATCCATAGGATTGTTGTTGTTGTCGATGCCGCTGAACTTGACCGAAGTTGGTGAAAAAACTGAGGGAGGCTTTGTTTGAAGAGGGAGTGAGGGAGAGATCAGTGCAGGTTGAAGCAGATTCATCAATGGTGTTTGAGAAGGTTGAATCAGTACTGCAAGCATTGTTTTGGAAAGTGATGTCAAAGCCCTTGGCAAGGATCATCTGAGAAGAAGAGGACTTTCTCCTCCTGTAAACACTAGACTGTTCTCTGTGTTTCCTAGCCATGATCACATGCCAATGGTTCTTCACTGCATTGTCAGTTCTGCCAGGGAAGAGCCTTGCAATCATGGCCCATTTGTTACCATACAGCCTATGTGCACCTAAGAGCCTTTCCTCTTCTTCCTCACTGAAAGCCCTCCTGTTGATTCTTGGATCTAGCTGATTAAACCACCTTAATCTGCAACTTTTCCCTAAAAATCCAAAAAAAAAAAAAAAAACTTATAAGAACAATTGGTATCTTTAATGGGTCGCGGGAATGAAAGCATACAAATTAAATGTCCTCAAAGTCATTTTATGCTTCTTTTAGAATCTGATGGATTTCCAAAATACACAATCCAGAAAAGAAAAACTTTTTTTTTTTTTTGTCAAATCTCTTTATGGTGATCAATCCACGTAGAATGAATGAATGTATATACATTTTTCAGCAAATTAGTCCCTGTCAACTTTTCTTTACCTGATCTTCCTTCAAGATTCTCGGCAATCAAGTTCCAGTTTTGAGGACCATATTGGGTTACAAGCTCTTTGAGCTTGGCATCTTCAGCAGGCCTCCAATGGCCTCTGGCACAAAGCTTGCTGTGCCCATTTTTCCCAGCAGCAGAGCTGTTGCTTTCCTCTTCCTCACCAAATTTCAAAGGCACCCCTTTTCTCTCAACAACCCCAAAATACCCTTCACTCCAATCACCGGCTCTTTCTGTTCCTACGCTTTCTAATGGCTGAAAACCATTGGGTTTCTTGGTATTCTCTAGTGGGAGGCTCAAAATCTGAAACTCCATTTCACAAGTCCTAGAAACTCTCTCTCCTAAAGTGTTGTTAGAGTGGGAAAGTTGAGAGGTAGGAGGAGGAGGCATAAAGTTAATATTTTGATACCCATTGAAAACGTTACGATCACTCCTTGGGTGTTGTAGACTCATTGCCGGTGAAATAACAGATAAACCCAGAAAAGAAAATCAGAGAAAATGAAGCAGAGCGTCAAGAACCAGAAAAAGGTGGGGGGATTTTTCTTGTTAGAGAGTGAGAAAAAGGAAAGGAAGGAGGATGAATTGCATTTTTTTATTTTTTTTTTCTATTCCCTCTCTGTTATTGACTGATTGGGTTTTGTTTGGCAGAAGAGAAAAAACGAAAAGGCTCATCAAGTGGGGGCTGCGTAGAATCAGAAGAGACGAGGACGTTAATTTTAAAGAAGGGGAAGAGAAAATAGAATAGGATCCACTGTTGAAAGGGAAAGCAATAACAAAAAAAGAAGAGAAGAATGCACACGATTCTCTCACTCTCTGTCTCTCTCACTCCCTCACTCTCTCTTCTTTCTCTGTTTACTTGGTCTCAATGGAGAAAGAAAATGAGGTCACGCTCCTTATTTTGAGACTGATCCTTTTTCTCTTTCTCTCTCTCTACGAAAGTCTGTGCAGTGCATGCAATTCGAGAACCGCTCGTGTGGGTGGTGGCCCTGCTGGGAGTCCCTCTAAAAACATTAAAAACAACATGTTTGGTCTCGGTCTTGCTGTTGCTCTTTCTCACTCTCTTTCTCTCTCGGGCTTTGGGGAAAACCAGGCTGTGTCTGTTTGTGAAGATGTTTTTACTTTTTATTTGTTTGACAATCTTTGCTTTTTCAAACCAACTGAAAACATCGTGCGCACCACGGTATACTTAGGAGGGTACGTACTCATCATTTTTAGAGAAACGGTTCTTTTTCTCTAAGGTTTCTTCTCCTACTTTTTTTTTTTAAAAAAATTATCTTTGGACACGTGGGTATGTAAGTCTACTTTATAAATTTAATCATAATTTAAAAAAGTAGAAAGATTAGAGAATAGCCGTAGGAGGATGTCTAATTTTTAAGTGTTCATCTTTCTATATCTTTGTCTAAAAGATACCTTCACATTTACTCTTCCTTTTTTTTTAAAAAAAAAAGAAAAAAAGAATGATGCAAGATGGACACTTAAGAATACTGAGTGACATTTCTCAATGCTAAATACTCAACTCTCATATCATTTTCATATAAATTGGCTAATGTGGCTAGGAGTGGAAAGGCAGACGGTTAATAACCACGTGTTAATGGCTAATCGCTTTTGAAGGCGGTTAGAAAAAAAGCTAACCGCTAACTGTTAATTGCTAACTGCCTATATATATATATATATAAAAGTACATGAAACGACGTCGTTGATAAGCGCTAAATGTTGTATATTCAAGCCCCTTAACTCACATATGTTAATTCTTTAGCATTGTTGTCTATTTGATTTTGTGTAGTTTTAATGTTGTTCAGGTTCTAAATGAAGATGCAAGAAATTCCATTAATTTTGGGCATAAGACACTTCAGGTAGTTGTGGAAGTACGTGGGATCGAGCTTAGCATTCTTAGGCTCGAGTTCATGTGTGCTTGAGCACCTATTCCTTTAGGCTCGAGCGCATCTTCACAAGTCTCAAACACATCAGCGTTCGAGCGCACCAAAACTCAAATCGAGCACACGCGCGCTGACTTGTTGGACAGCAACACAGAATTTATATGGAAATAAGCCTAGGTCTCCTATTTCAACTAGGGGACGAAAATCCAGCGTTTTTGGGACTCCAATGGCTACTAAGGTTTATTTTAAACCCTATAAATAGGCATAAACTTGTCAAGAAAGTATGTGCTTAGTAATAGAGAGAATTCAAATAAATATCTTTTTTGAGGATTAAAGAGTTGAAGAGAAGATGAACATGATAGAATGCCATCCTAGTACTGCCATGAGCAACTAATTCCGTAGTAGGGTGTTGATGTAGCCCTTTCCAAATAATAATGGTTTGATTGTATTGTAATTTAGGATTTTTCTATATGCATGATAGTTGTATATCTTAGATAATTGATTTTAAAGTTTATATTCAATTATTATGAAATTCTTCTCTTGTCTTAGAAAACTTTTTATCTTGATTGAATTCAATCATTTATATTTTCAATGATTATTATACAATGGTTTTAATTGACACATGATCAAGAGGATTTGATAGGCTATTCCTAAGGAAAACGAATTTGTCTACACCCTAGTTTAGTTTAATTTAGGTAAATGGTTCGTACTAACTAAAGATGAGTTATGCTTATCCCTTAATTGTATGTAACTAGTTAAGAGATTTGGTAGCCCATATCTAGGGAAGACTGATCATACCACATTTAGAGGTTAGGGTATGCCAACCGAAGATGGATTATACTTATTTCTTAATAATGGTATTTTACTGATTACTCGAGTGAAACAAGTTTTATCATGCATAGAAAGAATTTCCTTTATTAATTTATTATTGACCATTGTTGTGTGGTTAGTGGTGAAATCAACTTCCTCTTCTTCCTCTCATCACAATCTACTTTTGCCCTTACTTTTATGCATTTACTTTTCAAAATAAAAACAAATAAATCTTCTTTAAATTAAATTAGATTTAATCTTGATAACGACACTCGCGCAGTCCTTGAGGTTCGACACCCTCCATATAACCCTATCTTACAAGAATTCGTTCTATTGCGAGTGGTAATTTTATTATTGATAATTTTTGCACACCGAAAAGACTACATCAATTTTGGCATTGTTGCTGAGGAATGCTACACAGTTGTGTTGTTAAGTTTTAAGGATTGAGTTTGACTTAATTTTTTTCTTTATTTTATTTTTATTCTTTGTATTTTTCTAATTTTTTATTTTTTTTCTTCTTATTTTTATGTCTCAGGTCCGGGACTAGAAAGGAGATTCTGTGCAATACGCTCGAGAGCCACCTTCACTAAGCTCGAGTGCACCTGACAGAATAGCACAGCAACTGCAGTTCGTCTCCAAAGCTGCACTCCTTGGGCCGTTTGTGAGCTTTTATTTTTATTGTTTTTATTTACTTTAGTGTATGTTAGGTCGTTATTCTTTATCATTGCTTTTAATTTTGTGTGACCCGGCATTGAACACACTCTTAGACAACTTTGAATCGAAAGGAACTCTAATTTGCGAAGAGAGCATAACATTGAGACCATGGTTGAGGGAGAACAACCCGTTGCTCTAAGAGATCACTATCTCCATACAACTTGCACTTCTACCTCAAGTATCCAGCTGCTGGACATTACGGTAGCTCACTATGAAATTAAGCCAAACACTATTCAAAGTCTACCATCTTTTCTTGGGCTTAGTAATGAAAATCCTTACATGCTCCTTGATGAATTCCTAGAAAAATGCTCTACTATTAACTTACATGTTTTCACCAAGGACGCTTTAAGGATGTGTCTCTTTCCCTTTGCTCTCAAAGACAAAGCTAAGCATTGGTTTAATTTCCTAGAACCCAACTCCATCACTTCTTGGGCTTAAATGCAACAAAAGTTCCTAAAGAAGTACTTCCCCATAGGAAAGACCAATGGAATTCGAAGAACTATCATTAGCTTCTCCGAATATAAGGGCGAACAATTTCATGAGACTTGGGAGAGACTTAAAGACCTTCTTAGGTCGTGTCCTTACCACGCTGTTCCGAAATGGCAATTGGTGCAATGTTTCTATAATGGCTTAACCGAGCCTCATAGATAAATGGTAAATGCCTCGTGTGGGGAAACTTTAATGATAAAAAATGAGACTAAAGCATAGACTTTGTTTGATAACCTAAGTAATAATTCTATACAGCATGCTTCAACTAGACATAGGACACCTACCCCAGAGCTTCTAAAGCTGAAGGTCTTTTGTACTAGGTAATTCATCTGATGTAACCGCCAAGGTGGATGCATTATCTCGGAAGTTAGACAAACTTATGGCAGCTGGTTTTGTCCCTACCCCTCACACATCCATACCACATCAGTTGTGTTCACTTTGCTCTAGCCCCTCGCACCATGCGAGAAATTGTCCTATAGTTGGACAATGTGTTGATATGTTTCATGAGAAAGTGAATGCCGCCTTCTCCAGACTAGATAATGATCTGTCTTCCAATTCTTACAACCTAGGATGTAGAAACCACCCCAATTTCTCGTGGCATGCTCCAGCTTCGAGAAATTCATCATATTTGCAGCCCAATACTCCACCTTCCCATCCATATCCAACTACCGTATTCAATGACGGAGGAATGGGGGGTGGGGGGCTCGGAGAAAACAGAATTTTCAAGGCTAATTTTTTTTTATTATTTTATTATTATTATTATTATTTTTTTTACTTATGGGCCCCTACCCAAATTTCTTTTTTGGCCCTTGGCCTCTACCCATTACAATCGCTGCCTCCATCCCTAACCGTACTCCTAAGTAGTATCAACATGAGCCACTCCTAGCTTAGTGTAATTTAGGTAGACAATTCGTACAACTCGAAGATGAGTTATGATTATCCCTTGATTGCATGCAACTGATTAAGCGATTTGATAGTCCATATCTAGGAAAGACGGACCGTATCGCATTTAGAGGTTAGGCAGACGGTCCGTGCCAACCGAAGATGGATTATACTTATTTCTTAATTATGGCATTTTCTTGATTACTCGAATGAGACGAGCCCTATATTATGCATGGTATAAATTTTCCTTGTTAATTTATGATTGACCATTGTTATGGGGTTAGTGGTGAAAACAACCCAATATTCTTTATCTCATTATTACTATATATCTTTACTTTTATGTATTTATTTTTAGAAAACAAAAACAAATCAACTTTCTTTAAATTGAGTTACTTTCAATCATGACAAGCTTAGTAGCGATGCATGTGCAGTCCTTGAGGTTCAACACCCTCAATATAGCCCTATCCTACAAGGATTCGTTGTATTGCGAGTGGTATTTTTATTATTTATATTTTTGCACACAAAAAGACCACATCAGACATCTTCTCCCAGTTGAACCTAGTGATATACTCCTTCAGAGTTTCATCCTTCCGCTGTTGTAGTATTAGCAAGTAACCTCAGGGTCTCTTCTGTGTCCGCGAGGCCAAAAACTGCGTTAGGAACGCCCTCCTCAGAGCCTTGAAGTTGTCGATGGAATTTAGGGGTAGCTTCCCGAACTATTCTCTTGCAATCCTGGACAAAGTAAGAGGAAAAGCCTGGTACGCGACCTCATCGGGTGTTTTATAACGATCAAGGTGGGTTTTGTAGTTCTCCAAGTGCTAAGTGGGATCTCCCTCCCTTGTGTAGGTCAAAATCTGTGGGACCTTGAAGTTGCCGGGTAATTGGAAATCTGCAACCTGATTGGCGAACGATGAGTCGGTACCTCAGAGAAGTTTCTCTACGACAAGGGTTTTTGTCCCTCTCTTTGTTCTATATGAGCACATCTCCTTTCTAAGTCGGCAATTCTACCCATGCCTCTTGAACTCTTGGTGGTCTCGTTCATGACAATCATTATCCTAATTTTCTTCTCCCCGAAAATTGTCCTCCTAACGATCATCTTCATGACGATGATGATGTTGAAATGGCTATGGTGCTCCTCTTCATTTTGGTTTTCCCAATTCATCTCCGGATGAGATGGTTCTGGGATGAGGAGCCGCATGCTTGCATTCTCTTGAGTCAAGGCTGCAACCAAGGCTTCTAATGCTGCTACGCGGTTCCGGCCTTCGTTTCTCAGAATGTGTGAACCTTTGGGTGGAGGAGGCAGAATAATTGGATTTGTTGGGCAACATGCTCTACGTCTTCCCAAAAATGACCCCTCGGGTATTCTTCATGTCCTCCTGGGATATGCCAATCCCGAGAATCTTGCTATCTGGGCTGTGGGCCTATCACTAGCTTTGAAGCCACCCCCAAAGGCCATGGGGTGGCTTCGGCCATCCCTTATGGCCCTTCTGAGGGTGGTCGAACCACCCCCAAGGGCCAAAAAAGGGGCGACCGAAACCACCCCCTTTGGCCTTGAGCCACCCCCATGGCCAAAATAGGGGTGCCCGGCCGCTCCCAAGGGCTTTGAGGTGGCTTTGGCCACCCCCATTTTGGCCATTGGGGCTGGCCGACCACCCTAGGCAATTTTCAAATTTTTGTTTTAGGTTTAATTTAATTTTATTATTTTTAATTTTTATAACACGTGACATATTTTGGGAGTGATACATGGCAGATCATTAATTTTCTCTCATGAAATCTAACGGATGTATTAATTTCGTCTTTTCTTATAGGTCAGATACTATTTTTGACTGTTTTAACAACTTAAGAAAAAAAAAAAATTGCAAATCTAAATAAAAAAGTTATTAACCCTAAAATTCATTTCCTTTATCTTTTACGAGAAAAAAGGTGCATGCATGAAAAGCAATAACTCGTAACCACCATGAGTCCATGACAAGTGGAACATATAAAAGTGGTTTTGGTTCCTAAAATCGACAGGATAGGCCGCTCATGATTTAATTACCTCTAATGGATTGTGATTTTTTAATATTTTAATACTAATTAATGTAAAATAATTTTAAGTTTCACAGTCTTGATTGGTTTCCCATAATCAAATATATATAGTATGCTAGTTAGAATTAGAAAACAAAGAATTATTTCATCCAATCCATTTCTTTTTACGTTATTTTCCAGAAAAAAAGGTTAAATAAATTAATATAACTAAGTACCTTTCTTTAATATTGAATCACTCCAGTCTGCTTTTCTTGGTCACTTTGATTGATTATTTATTTATTTACTTTCACTTTTTTATATTTTAATACACGATAATGTCCCGTTAGCTAAACCTATAGAACATCAATAGTGAATTCATTCTTTCTTCTTAATCTTTTTGACCATGGGAATGATTGTCTTGCTTTTTATACGTATCCATTTTCTTTAATATTTTATCTTTCGTCACTTGGCATACCTATTGAAGCTTTCCCGTTGAAAAGCTGTATTTAATACATGGCAGATGTTATATATTTGAACATGACAAATGCTACTGGTCAATAAATTTTATATATTTGACCCATATTTTTTTATAATTAATTATTGGATTTGTTAAGTCTACTATTACCTTATATATAATCTACATAAGTCTACAAATTCAATAATTAATTGTAAAGAACTATGGGTCAAGTATGAAAAACTTATTGACTTATCCATATAAGTCTACAAATTCAATGATTAATTGTAAGAGAATATGGGTCAAATATGAAAAACTTATTGACCCCTAGCATTTATCTTTAAACATTTAATAGGTGGCACATTTCGTATGGTGGAGGAACCACTAGTAAATAAATCCCACACTTTGATGCAGGGCAGAACTACGCTCAGCCCTACAATCCCCAATGTGTTCACCATTGTCATCAAATAACAATGAATTCAACTTTATGGTGTAGTGAACAAGGGAATTGCTTTATTTATTCTTTTTTTTTTTTTTTTAGAAAAATCATATTTAGTCATTAGGTTTTTATTTTATTTGAATGTAGTCATTGAGTTTTTAATTTTAAGGAATATAATCCTTAGGTTTTTCTCAAATTTTAAATAGGGCCCTCAGTCACTTTTTCATCAAAATTAATGGTTTATCATAGGTCATGTGTCTTAATTGACACTGCAGTATCCATATTAACACCTAACATCAGTGCCATATTATTAAACGTAAAGTCATCCATATAAAAAATAAAAAGACCCAACTCTAAAAGCAAAATTCATCTTTTTCGTCATCCTAAACTATTGAATTTGTAGCATAATGGAAAAACCACTAACTTTGATGCTGACATGGATGTTGACATTGGTATTGGGTTACATGGACCTTACCATGTCAAATGAGATACACGTGACAAATGGAAATTTGATACCCCAACAAATCACCGGTTTTAAAAGACTAACGATTTACTAAATAGTAACAAACATTTTTATAAATAAACCAAAAACTTAAACCCCTTGTGAGTAGCCCCAATCCCTTGAGGGTTTTATTTTATTTTATTTTATTATTATTTTTTAAACAAAACCAAGAATTTCACTCTCTAACCGAACATTCGTTAGGGAGACCACCCAAACATTTGCCCTTTAACCTAAGTACGAGCATTTGCCTGAGGACCACCGCGAGCATTCGTTTACCAGTCTTTGAGCCATTGGATAATACCCAAATATACGCCTGAACCCTTTAACCCATTGTGTAACTACCCGAATGTTCGCCTTATAGTACCTGAACGTTCGCTGACACTCTGAAAAGTAATTTTAACCCATTCTCCACATTTTCTGAGAAGAGCTGTTAAGTGCTAAAATATTCATATTTTCAGCCCTTAACTTACATGTTTTAATCCTTTAGTTTTAGTTAATTAGGCCATTTTAATTCCTTATTTTGTTTTCCATACTTTTGCAGGCATTCAGAAGAAAATGAAGTAAATCTAGAAGATTTTGGCTCAAAGAGAGAAGATGGTAAAAATGGGAGCCCCTGACACTGCGATCGATCACAGGTTTCCTACGATGGAGCGCAGTACCAGAGAAGACATAACATGAAGCAGGCCACGAGCGCTCGAACGCACAATAGAAGAGGCTCAATCGCAGACCTGCGATTGAGCGCACACGGGTTGTGATCGATCACACCCGTGCGCAAGAAACACATCAAAGCTGCGGCCAGATTGCTAATATTTCCATATTAGGGTTTTCCAACTCCCAATTGTAATATGTTTTGAAACCCTACGAAATTCCTATGTTTACTAGTTTGTCAAGGACTTCTAGGCCCTATAAATAGACCTCTAAACCTCACAATTCAGTAGACAATTGGAAGGAGACAACTTTGGGGAGAGGAATTGTAGGCTACTTCTAGGAGCGGTTTTTGGTTCTTTCTTTACCTTTCTTTTTAGTTTTATTTTAATTGTGTGTAACTAACTTTTTAGAAGGGCTAGATTGAAGTCCTAATTATGCTTATTTAATATTTCAATATTGGCACCTTTGTGATAATCATGTTGTGATATTTAACTTGATTAATTC